>NC_142932.1:5052217-5134717 GCF_046866305.1 Octopus bimaculoides | reverse complement strand
CTAATCCTAACCCTAAAACCCTAACCCTGACCCTAAAACCCTAACCCTAACACCCTAGTGAAAATCGTGCGGGTGTTAATCTGAAAAATTACCCGCTCCTTTTCCTTTTAACAAAATCCATGAATCCTTTGCTGTCCAAAGCGTTTTCATAAGTTTGTCCTATACGTTCATGCTTGTCTTCAGACTTTTAGTTAGCCCTTATCTCACACGTTCTGTGTAATTAATATAAAGCTTTCCTTTCGCAAGACCCAAGTTACTCTGGGGGTTGAAGAAAAAGAAAAGGGGGATGTGTATCGTATATGATGCATGATCACCAGGGAAATATGCTAAAAAGAAAAAAAGGGCTTAAAAGAAAAAACAAGTATTGTTTGTTTTCACTTCACTTATTCTAGCTATTTCTGCTATGGTATTTTTACATGGGCGTAGCCAGGATTTCGACCGAGGGTGTTCTCAGTTATTTAATTGAATCCACATTTAGTCATCTAATTTGCAAAAAACTCACCAGAAAATTAAAATAAATATTTGATTATAATTTTATTTACATAGAGTTACGGGGAGGGAGGGTCTCACCCGAACCTTTCCCTCCCGTGGCTTCGTATATATTACCCGTTAGATAGTTTTCATATATCCTTCTGAGGTATATTGCCGTCCGTTGAAACTGATGGGTATGAGATTGCGTCCTAATAATGCTGGTATAGTTTCCAGTCACTGTATGAAACATCTAAATCGGTTGTGCCTATAAATATTTAATCTTAACTATTTTAGTTTAAACAGGGCAATATAATTCTTTCTTTCTACTATAGGCACAAGTGTCTGAAATGTTTGCAGAGGATACAAGTCGATTTTATCAACTCCAGAGAATATGAAAGGCAAAGTTGTTTTTGGCGGTATTTGAACTCAAAATGTAAAGACCCGGAAGAAATGCTGCTAAGCATTTTGTCCGGTGAGTTAATGATTCAGCCTGTTCACCGCCTTACTGGGCAAAATAACAAAATTACAAACGAAAAACAAAATAATGCAGTACAGTATAGTTATTGTTTCTAATTTAAGCACGAGGCCAGCAATTTTGCAGGGAATAATCATAATAATAATAATTTCAATTTTTTGCCACAAGGGCAGCTTGTGGGAGGAGATTAAGTCGATTACATCGACCCCAGTGCATAACTGGTATTTATTTAATCAACCCCGGAAGGATGAAAGGCAAAGTCCACCTCGGCGGCATTTGAACTCAGAACGTAGCGGCAGACGAAATACCGGTAAACACTTCGCCTGGCGTGCTAACGATTCTCCCAGCTCGCCTTAATCTTAATAATAATAATAATAATAATAATAATAATAATAATAATAATAATAATAATAATAATAATAATAATAATAATAATAATGATGATGATGATGATGATGATGATGATGATGATGATGATGATGATGATGATGATAATAATAATTAGCTGGACCCGTGAAAAATTCACAGAAAACATAAAAAATGTAAGTATCTGTAAACAGTGTACTGGTACCATGAAAAATGTTTGCATATTATGACCGTCTGTCTACATTCTGAATTCAAATTCTTCCGAGATCGACTTTACCTTTCGTCCTTTCGGAGTCGATAAATTAGGTAGCAGTTGTGTACTGGGGTCGATCTAATCAACTGGCTCCCTCCCCACAAAAATATCAGGCCTAGAAAAGTATATTGTGACAGAGAATATAGAAAGTAACGTAACACAAATGTCTATATAATCCAACCAAAATATCTCAGTTCCACAAACGTAAACGGAATCACTATTTAACCTTAAAATACATCATACATATTCAAAGAACCTTCTTGGTTTAGTGGTACGGAACGTTTTTCTGGTATTCTTTTATTCTTTTACTTGTTTCAGTCATTTGACAGTGGCCATGCGGGAGCACCAGCCTGTAGTCGAAGAAATTGACCCTTGGACTTATTCCCTGTAAGCCTGGTGTTTATTCTATCAGTCTCTTCTGCTGGACAGAATAAGCTGCATCAAATATCAACATTTTCTAGAACGAATAACAGCATCAGAAGCTCTCCATTTTCAACAATGTCATGTGATTATTTGGGCAAAGCTTCTTTTTCCGTTTACAGGCCAGTAAGGAGTTTTTGATTTGTGATGACAGTTAAGGCAAGTAAAATGAAAAAAGCAGGCATGCATTTGCAAGCTCAAACGTCCCACAACTGACTGCCAATAACTGCAAATCCTCTCACTCAGAGCATATGCACATTCCCTCTTGCTGAAAGCGATGATTCAATTCATTTACGTCAACATAATTGTCGATTCCAGTCATCGATGACAGAGAGAGCACCTTCTTCAGTAGTGGTTGCATGTCTGAAGCGCAGCGGTGTATTCTTGGAACGAAAAGAGTTAGGCATTTTCACAAAGTTAGCAGAGGATATTTCGCCGAAATAGTTTTCAAAAACTTTCTCACTTCTCATTTTTAAAAGAGAGTTCTTTAACTTATCGACCAGCTTCAAGCAGTCACCGGCTCTTGTGCCAGGACGCTGTAAGCTACGTGCCACAGAATCACATATTCCAAATACATTTCCAGCCACCTTAATATCGAACAAAGTGGAAGCTTTGCCAGATTGTTTCAGCAGTCATTTGACAGTTGCCTTTGTTGTTGCTCATAGCGATGTACCATTCAGAAGCACCAGCAAGAAATCCTTAGTCTTCTTATAGTTGCTTTCTGCCCGTTTCAGTGTTGTTGCTCTAATGCACTAACGAGTTGGATACACGACTTGCAACATAACCTTCTCACAACAAAGGCTTGTCCATTGCGCTTTCCTTTTTGGTAAGTCTTTCAGAAGAATGGCGCATTGGTGAACAAAGTTCAATACATCAGCTACAATGCCAACGGTAGAGCCAACTTCTTGGAAGACAAGATCCAGAGAGTGGTCTCTGTAATGTACAAAATATGTACAAGGAAACGTCTTTTAATCTCTTTTGTATGCTTGAAATGTTTCCACTCAAGGTACTAACACCATCAAATGAAACGCAGCATAATTTTGAGCCAAGCGAAATGTTTAAGCGGCCAAAAACGTCCAGAATAACCTTAGTGTCTCCGAAGAGCAGTCAAAAGGATCATAAAAATCGAGAAAATCTTTGTCGGTACCCAGGTCTTCAGAAACATAACGGACAATGATTGATTTTTGTTTCATGCCGAGCAGTCAGTGGTGCCATCAGATTTAATATCAATAAACATGGAATCTTCAACTTTTTTTCTGATCTCATACAGGATGTTATGAGTATATGCCTGTAGGATTTCATTATGTATGGTGTCAAATAGGAAATCATCTTGACGTTTAAGCCACTGACTTACTTTTGCACGGCAAGTTCTTTTACGAGATATACGAAGTTTCTTGTGTCATGTTCATACCCTTGTAATACTAAGCCTTGCCTACCACAGAATCTGACCGCTTTGAAAATAATATTTAATGCTTGCTAGGCTACTTCTTGTTACTGAATCGGCTGCTTTTTCAGAATCACAGATATGTCTGTCTTTGACCAAAAAGCGCTAACTGCTTTCATGTGGTGACCGAAACGACAGTGTGCAGCGATTTTTCGTGTAATGTTGCCCCAGTTTCGAACACAAGTCAAGAAGGCAGTTTCCTTAGGCGTTGTAATTCTGTTATGCCTAACTACTTCAGCATAACAGCATCATGCTGAATATCGTAATGAAGTCACAGGGTTTTGTTAAATCAGACTGGCAGTATGAACGTTTCTTTGCATCATTGAGAAAGTTGAATATCTTTCCAGGCACAAATTGTTCTTGTGACGTGCAAAATTTCGATGGCACTTCTTGACATGTTGGAAGTGTTATATCTGAATTGCTTTTCTGGAATTACCTTATCTGGAAGTGCTTGTCACTGAATTGCATCTCTGCAATCTCCAAAGGTCCTGCATTATCTTGACATGATGCAATACCAAAGAAATCTGAAATTTTCCTCACTTTTGCTTCGGTGGACTTGACATAGTACACAGAGCTGATAATAAAGACAAAAAGTCAAAAAGTTCAAGCAGATCAACTATTTCATATTAGAAAAGTAGGGTTTCTCCTAATTATTTTGATTAATTTATTAAAACTTGTTCGAAATCGTTACCAGATAGAAAATTGAATTTTTTTTTCATTTAACAACTTCAAAATTCATCACACTCCGAAAACAACTAAAAACATTATGATATACATTTGCGTATTTTTGATTTGAATTAAACGAGTAACGCATTCTATATGTAATAATGTGAAATATATTTTGCATATTAAATTTCGGAAATATATCAAGCGAAGCAAACATAACCAATAAAAATACAAATTGCAAGTATTTCAAAATGTGGGACACTACATGACAAAAACTAACAAAAAAGAAAGAAAATAGTGGTGCTTGTGTACGATGAGAGGATTCAGGAGGAGGAGGAGAGAAAGATGAAATTGAAGGGAAGAAAGAGAGAAGAGAAGAAAGAGAGAAGGAAAGAAAAGAATGAAGTGAAAGACAAACTAGGGGTCTGAAGTGATCACTAGGAAAGAGATGAAAAACATACGTCTTACCTAGGCACTGGTCAAGTAGAAAAAGGATGGGTGATAAAAATTGAATAGTGTCGTGGTACTAAAAATTGAAGGAAGAGAGACAAACTCGGTAGAGTAGAGAAGGTTTCGAAAGAGCAAGTAGAAAGAAAGAGGGCGTGCGAAGAAAGAGGGGAATAATGACAGACAGTAGGTAGTTGACAGAGATGGACTCGATCTTTCTAGCGTTAACGTTGGACGAACGCCGACGGTCGACGAACGAGCGCCGACAGTGAGCAACGATGGAACGCTGATGTTACAGCCGGAAATTCCATCTTCAGTATTTTGTTGATCAACTAGCGTACCACGCTAGTTGACCATGTATCCGCTCCGGGGAAAAATAACCCTTCGTCCCGGCATAAATGAGAAGCATGTCGGGGTTGACCATTGAAACCCTTCCACATCTTCTTGGCCACCGGTTTTACGGCGCCCGGCTGCCGTACGACACTGTTGATTGGTTTAATATTCATTATGTGTATTCATGGTGTTTCCCTGTGGAACCGGGTCATCCTGTCAAGGTTACAATGTCAAGAAATCCAAGGGACTCCCATGGGAGTGCCATGGGACTGCCATGGGAATGCAAACCACAGTTCTAAGCAAACTGCCTGTGTATTGCTGTACCACGTCCGCCACGCAACGTCGCGCACCAACCAGGCCCGATAGCATCCACTGGGTCAACAGACCCACCCGTATAGCCAACGCGACCCCACTCCCCTATAGCCAACGCGACCCCACTCCCCTATAGCCAAACACGGTCCCCCTCTCGCATAGCAAACACAAATTACAAAAAGTCGATACGACCCTCTGTGCAGTTGACGCGAACCTGCGCCTAACTGATGCGACTGCATGGGCACCTCCGACAAAGCTCCGACCACGAACGTAAGCTCTCTAATCGCAGTCGCGCGGAGCGCGGCGACACACACGGCCCGACCGACCCGGTCCTTGGAGCCAATCCTTCTTCCGAAAGTACGGATCCATTTTGCCGACTTCCCTTACCTATATTGGCGCTATCGACGAGAGGCTGTACACCTTGAAGACCTGCTGTGGATGGAGAGTACGGACCGGCTCGGGAGCTGCGAATCGTTACGGACCCGAATTTTCCAGGCGCCGAGAGTGCACTGGACGCCGCCCGAGACGTAACGCTTTACAGGCACCATACCCGTATCTCCGGGCGAGTTGATTCCACGGACGCGGTCCTTTACGAAGAAGAGAGAACTCTTCCCGGGGCTCTCGGCAACATCTCCGGGTTCGCTTGCTTTTCCACACATTCGCCCGGCTGCCGGCTTCGACGACGGACGCGTGAGGAGTGCGCTGCATTCCCGTCGCCAGACGGGCACTCTCTTTTGATGTGAGGCCGGCGCGTGTGTAATCGTTTGTTCGTTCGTTTCGACGACAGATCTGGCACCTTTCGTGGAAGCTTTCGCCTGCTTCTTAGGACCGACTGACCTGCGCTCGACCACCGTTGGCATGGAACTTTGGATGGGTCTTGTCATCGTAGATTGAACTTCAAAAAGGAAGATAATGAGTCTATCACCATTGAAAGAGTGAATGAAAATGATGTGGATATGTACGAAATTGACAATTAGCTGCCATATGATATAAAGTATTAAATTCTGTATTCATTTTGTCATATAACATATTTTATCACTAAATTACCAATTATATGCCTATTTTCTAACATCTGGGTTTATAAAATAGGATCTGGGGTTTTTGCATCAAATAATCTGGGTGTTTTACCAAAAACACTACATAAAACATAAATGAAAACTGGTGCCCCCGTTTTGAACTAGATCCTAAATCTTTTCTACCATAGGTATAAAGGCCTGAAATTTTGGGGTTAGTCAATTACTTCGACCTCAGTACTCAACTGGTGCTTATTTTATCAACCCCGAAAGGATAAAAAGCAGCCAACTTCAGCGGCATTTGAACTCAGATCGTAAAGACAGAAGAAATGCCGCGAAGCATTTAAACACCTTCCAGTTACTCTCGATTTCCATATTTTCCTCTCCTCCTGCAGATTCTCTTTGTATTGCTCTTTCTCTGTTTCTCTGTCTTTTTCTCTCTATTTGTGTTTCACTGTTCCTTTTCTCTCCGTTTCTTTTTATTCGTCATTCATTTTGTTAATATATCTAAGTCATAACTTGTTAAAAGAAAGCACATAAAATTGTCAAAAACCGATAGGAATGAATGTAGCCGAAAGCTGCAGTAACGGATCAAAATGTATAGCCTAGAGCAACGCGACTACGCTAATAATAAAGATCAAACGAGTTAATCCAGCCTGTTGATGTGTCATGTCTTTCATTCTCCCTCCTTTACTCTCTGTCTCTATCGAGCTATTTTATATTACTTCTCCCATATCTCTTTTTCCTTTCTCTGTCTCCCTTTCTCTCTCTAATTTTCCCCCTCTCTCATGTTCGTCATTTTTCTTTCACTATCATCACATCTAGTCTGAGTTCCGCATGTCATTTCCTTTTCCATCCCCCCACCGCCTGTTTCCATTTCTGTCTGCTACTCGAGTCGTTGTTCTTAGCCATTCTTTCTCTGTCTCCCTGTCAGTGTCTCTTTCTCTTTCCCTTCTAAATCATTCTTTCCTTCTTTCTTTATCTGGCTTTCTATTTATTTACTCATCTTCATTAATCTTGAAATTGTTTTAATTTACTAAACACATTCGAGTGAACTTGTGGGTGTCAAACGTTGTCGCTAAACATGCTCAAAACACCAGCTAAATACTGAAATTACACCTAAAAAAGAAAACTAAGAGACAATGTAATGTCTGCCAAAAAAAAAAAAAAAAAGAAAGAAAAAAGAAAAGACCGTCTAATTACAATTGAAATGCCTTTTGACTTGGGATTAAACACCATAAAATCAACTCGTTACGCATTCTTTCCTTTTCCTTACTGTTATTTTGTTCGTCTCGTGTTTTCCCCATCCCGTCTCATTTTCTCTTTATTTTATCATAGAATATGATAATCTTTCGGCTTAGGGTGTTTAAAAAAGTAAATAAAAATGAAAGGGGAAATAAGAAGGGGGGGATAGATAAGTCAACTGTTAACGTAGATAGACATGGCTATAGCCACCAAAATGAACGAAAGTTTTTTTTTTTTGGAACAATTCCTTCATATGAATTCGTGTAAATATAACACAATTAAATTGTCCGACGTTCCCAATTGTCACCGCAATTTTCTTTTCACCGGCATCCACATATTCTCCACATTTTGCGTGTGGATGTCCTCATTTGTGGGATCCATAAAGTTCTGGTGCACAACCACCTCGTGAATGTAGATGGTGTCATTTAAGCTTCATTTTTATTTTCTTAAACACCTTAAACTGAAAGATTACCTTAGAATATTTATCTCTTCATTTATAGCCATTCCGGTTTTCTTCCTTGCATTCTTTTACCCATCTCTTCTGCTTTGCCTGTCCATCTGAGTCTCTTTCTGTCTGTCTCTCTCTCTCTCTTACACACACACACACACACACACATCTTACAGATATCCTCTCTTTCCGTTTTGTTTTATCGCTCGCCCTCTTCTCACTATATATATATATATATATATATATATATATATATATATATATATATATATATATATATCTTTCCGTTCTTTTTTCTCTGCCTTTCTTTTCTTTTCGTTCTTTCTTTGTCTCTTACCTCTCACAGGTCATATAAATTTAATATTCTACATCTCTACACAGCACCGCTTTGTCTCTTACCTCTCACAGATAAACTCTCTGTCCACCTCGTTTTACCTCCTCTCCCTCATTTTCAAGCCATTTCTTCTTACTACATCTCTTTTCATTCATTTATTTTCTGTCTTCTTATTCCCTTTGCTCTCATGCTCCCTCATTATTTCTGTCTCTGACTTCTTCACTCTATTTCCCACTGCTTGCTTTTCTGCTGTATTGCATCATGTGAGTAATGTCGCATTAATCTGCATTAAACAGCTTAATGTAAAAAATATATCTTTACTCACACTGAAGACTGATTGAATGCTGGTCCTTTTCACACTCCAAGTGTTCCTTAACACGTAGTAGGGAGAAGGGGTCTCATTGCTTTTAACTTATTAGCCATAAAGCAAAATTAAAAAGAGTTTGGTGGGAACAATTGTTAATAAGAATATGGAAGATTTAAATTAACCAACCAAAACAATCAAATATCCATTCATCGCTGGCGAGACTATGGAAATAAAATAACGATTGCAAAGATATTTTCTAACAACCACAGCCATGTGTGTGTGTGTGTGTGTGTGTGTGCATAAATTTATACACACGCATACCAAACAAAAGGATCAAATGGTTCTTTCCGAATCATAGGCCCATAAGGCCGGTTTCTCGTATTCTGTGGCGTGTAATGCCGCCATTCCTGGACAGGACGCCGGTCCGTCGCAGGATATTCAATTTTGCCAGTGGAGTGGACTGGAGCAAAGTGAAATGAAGTGTGTTTCTCAGGAACATAACGCCTCGCCCGGTCCAGGAATGGAAACCACAATCTTACGATCATGAGTGCAACTTCCTAAACACTAACCTCCCCCCCCCCACACAACACATATATGCACACACACAAACATTTACATATATATGCATACGTGTGTAGATAGATAGATAGATAGATAGATAGATAGATAGATAGATAGATAGATGATAGGGAGAGAGAGAGAGAGAGAGAGAGAGAGAGAGAGAGAGAGAGAGAGAGAGAGAGAGAGAGATGTGCGTATTGGGGTGTTGTGAAAAGTCGATGATTCATTCATCTGCAGTCTGATTGCTTTGCGTGAAATCCCGAATAGCTATGGGATGAAACATCGACTTTACGCATAAATGAATTAGCAGTTATAAACGTATACATTACAGACATACATGCATATCACACAACTATTTAAAAGAGTGTGACTTTTGGGTTACCCTTTAATATTGACACAAATTAAACGGTAACACATTTCTTCAACTATCTATCTGTTTGTCTGTGTGTGTGTGTGTGTGTGTGCGCGCGTATATATATATATAGTCTCGGAGTCTGTTGGTTCCGGACCTTCTGTCTAACCACTGACCACATTACAGCGACCGCCATCTTTGTCTCTCACCAACGTCGTCAACAACATCTCCACACAGCAACAACACACTGCACAGGTTCTAATATATTGCTGTTCGGATGGATGCCGTTAAAAACGTAAGAAACTACCTCGATGAAATTCTACAAGTTCTTCAAAGCATCGTCGACGATGAAAACGAGGCAACTGAGACACGGAACGATGCTATCTTGCTATTTAACCGTATACTCCATTACGAATTATTCGCATTGTTTGGTTTCTGGAATAGTGTCCTCACACGGATCGATCGTTTTCAAAAGAGGCTTCAGGATCCGACAATGGATTTCAATGATGCATCTTTCGACTTGAAAAGGTCTCTACTATTTTATCGCTTCCAGAGACGTTTAAGTGGCTGATTCACTCGAAGAAGGACTGAGCATTTGCAGAAGGTGGCAGGTTGACGTCAAGCCATGTCGAAGATCTCAACGTGTCATTCACGATGTTTCCATCAACGCTGAGCTAACAGCAAAATAAATAACATGCGAAAAACAATGCATGTGGCCGTCGACCGTCTTCTTAAAGAAATGAACGCGAGGTTTTTCCGGTTGCACGATCTTGACGCTAAATTTGGCTTCATTATCGATGTCCAGTTTCTGCGTAATGGCAGTTTTGCGGATCTCCGGACACGTTGCAATACCTTTGGAAACGTCTACAGCAACGATATCGATGCAACCGAACTTTTCGAAGAAATCCTCGATTGCAGAATGCTACTTGCAGGTCGCGAACACCTCCAAATATCAAATCCTGAGGAGCTTCTCCAATTTATCGTCCAATATGAAGATGAAAGTGTGTTCCCTAACCTTCGCGTTGCGATACAGATTCTGCTGACAGTAGCTGTTTCCATTGCTGGTTGCAAGAGATCCTTCAACAAGCTGAACCTGATCATGTCCCCCCTGCGAGCTTCTATGACACAAGGAAGGCTCCGTGACCTCGCGTTGCTGGGCATCGAACGAGAAGAAGTCATATCCAGAAGTGAAATGAAGAAGTTCTAAAGGTGACAGAAGTCTTTTAGGTAAGGCACTTAAAGGATCAGTTAATTTTTGGGAAGTGGGAAAGCTTGTGAGCTACGCCACGCACGAAGCAATCCGTCGCGCTTCAGATGATGGCTTTGCAACAGTTGCGGTACTGAGTAAAAGTTGTCCATTTTGTAGGAGTACGTGATTTTCTCCATGCGCAGAAGGCCATGTTCGTTTCATGAACTACTGCAGTGCAGCTATGGGTGAACCACTTGAAAGACTTTGGGGTTATGAGTTTTGGTTGTGTGGTATGTAAGAGGATGGTATCAGTCATTCACCTAGCTGTTTCTGACGATCCAAGGATGAAAGACAAGTGCACCAGGCTTTGTTAATATACAGCTAGCTCATCTTCGACCAGGCAGCTGACGTGAGGTGCCATAAGATATGGAAGATGGGTGTGTTATGTAGAAGTGAGGTGGATAATCGAGATAAAGCAATGTCGGACTATCCGATATGGGCATTAGTGATAGAGGCTGAATTTGAAGGTGAGAAAGCGATCGGAAATGTTTGAAGTACTGTGTGTCGATCAAGGCTGTGTGAAAAGATGGCACTTATTGATACAAAGAGTTTAGAATTTCAAACGATTCTGTTTTTGTACCGGCATTATTTCTTTGGGCTGAAAGAAGAGATGTGAGTATTGAAGTCAGTGAAGACGATGACTTCAGAGAAGTGAAGTGTGACACAAGTCCTTGATGCAGGAAGAGAAATAGTTGAAGAGTTGTTGGTTGTACGAGGAATTAAAAAAGCGGTATAGGAAGCATATGTATTTTGAAGAGTGAGAGGAAGGACATTTGAAGCTAAGTAGCTGACATCCAGGCGTGAAAGGTATATAAATGGAAACTACGCATGACCAGACACCGCATTTTAGAATGAACTGGAGTAAAAAGAATAGCATGGGCAACAGAGATGGATAAGGATCTGTGTCCTGGAGAAGAATAGGACGTAGCGGGTACAGGTTGGATCAGAATCCACGGATATTAAAAAAGGAGAAGAATCCAGTGTCATTTGTTTTCGGTATTTACAAATATGTAGAGGGTATTATAGCGCCGCGAGAACGCGATAACAATAAGTACCAGTCGGGAATGCAGCCTGAATGCTTACAGTTCTAAATATTTCAATATAGCTTCAGAGATTCAATTTTTTAAACAAACAAGTTCTGGCAAATCTTCAGGCAGACTGAAAATTATCTTAAAATTAAAAAGAAACAAACAAATAAATCCCAAGGAAGAGTGATGGGACAGTACGTCTGTTATCAAGTTGATGAGCAACTTCAATGTGTCTTTTTTTGTGTGATGTGGGATGTCTGTATGTGTAGAAGCGCAATCCTAGTCTTCCTCTATGTCAGTGCTCTCTACCGCTTTTCAAACATCTTCAACCATATCCCTTCCTGCATTGAGGACATCTGTTTTACTTCATCGTTCTCCGAAGTAAGATGTCCACATCCTCTGTGATCTCAACTCTTCTTGTCTCTCACACTCATCCCATGCTAGTGTACTGTTATTACTACTTTTACAACATCACATACTACAGAGGCAAATACCGAATTTTCTTAAATCCTCAACTTTATATCTCAATTAGTTTGATTCTCCTTTTTCGATTTTGTTGTCAACAAGTTTGAATGTGTACCGTAAAAGCCGCTCGTTCAATCTCATCAACAGTGTCATTTTTACAAGTCTCTGGAATTCGCCTGCAAACCCGGATGTCGTCGCCCGTAACGCCGAGGAGAGAAAAAAAAATCAATAAATACAGAATCCTGACCGGCTGCTATCAGTTTGCACCAGACGCCGGCGAGACGTCAGGTGGGATCTAGTTCAAAACGGGGGCACCAGTTTTCATTTATGTTTTATGTAGTGTTTTTGGTACCGAAAGACTTTCAAACTTCGTATACTTATCTATTTTGTGTTATAGAACAGAAAAAATTTTTTGTATTCGAAGTTATTTCATGTAAAAAATTGTCTTATTTCGATAATTTCAACCAATCACTGACAAGTATTCAGCTGTTTATAGTTACTCCTTTGGCAGTTTAAGCGGTTCCTTTGGCAGTTTAAGCGGTGTAAAGCGTATTTAATCTCCATTACTTCTGACATTTTGCAGAGAGGCAACACACGTGTGTTCGTTTTCCTTCGTTTTATTTTTAATATAATTTCGTTAACATCTGCCTGAGCTGTATGTGTACAACATTTGCCCTAACCCTAACCCTAACCCGTCCCTCAAAAACCAGGCCTTGTGCCTATAATAGAAAGGTTTATTCGCTACTGCCAATATGCTTCAGCCATTTTTTGACAAGGAAATAATAATTTTATCACCGCTAGAATCGTTTGTTTACGTAGTCAGCATTTACTGTATTCGGCTGAATGGACGTCAGTCATTTGTTGAAATTACAGAAATACGACAACTTTAACATGAAATAAGTTGCAATATAATAATTTTTCTTAAGAAGACTAAGAGAAAAAGATGTTTTATATGACACATTCTACCAGTGTCCCAAGTTTCAAAGTGTTTCGTTAAGAAAATACTGGCGCCCCCGTTTTGAACAAGATCCGTCAGGTGTTCTAGGACTTCGTACGACTGGTTTCCTCCGCAAAATCGGGATAATGGCCCGACTGAGAAATGAGCCCCACGAAGGGGAGTGACTGCTACAACGCGATTGCGGTCATTACGACGGGGTGGGGCTGAGCACAACATTTGTTCGGGGAAGTGGGAGGCTCCTCCTCCTTCACCTGCTCCCCCTCCTGCTCCCCCTCCAGCTCCACCTCCTGCTGCTGTTGTTGCTCCTCCTCCTCATTCCCATCCTCCTCCCTATCTCCTGCTGCTATACTCCCATTCTTTTCTTTTCTTTGTTTTTTTTCTCTGTTTCTTTGTATTTAAATGTTATAATCTAAAATGTAATCTGTTGTATAATCAATTGACTAGAAATAAACATCGATTTATTAAAAAAAAAAAGTTTTCATGTTAGAAACAAAATCTGACATTCAGCGAGCTAAGGAGTGAAAGGGTGCTTCTGCGTAGTCACTCGACTTGCTAGAAACAGCAGCCAAATCTCACTCGAGCGAAACCCGACCTGCCGTCTTAAGATGGAATCAACATCTTCAATAACGCTGTCACGTCATGCTATGTTGAAATGTAGTACAGGATGGTCGCGGTTGAGTGCCATCGATCATAGTACTGTTGAATCGATTATGAATTGGAGTTAATCTTCAGCAACAACCAAGCAAGGTGTAGTATTACGCTTTTACTTGTCTCAGTCATTTGACTGCGGCCATGCTGGAGCACCGCCAGTATAGTCGAGCAAATCGACCCCAGGACTTATTCTTTGGAAGCCTAGTACTTATTCTATCGGTCTGTTTTGCCGAACCGCTTTTAATCATAACCCTAACCGTAATCCTAAAACTAACCCTAACTCTAAAACCCGAACCCTAACCCTAAAACCCTAAAGCTAAAACCAGTACAAACGCACGAACGATGTCATAAATAACAGTGACAAACGAAATATATACCGCCGATAGTTGTTGTTGACAACGGATAGTTTTTGTTGACAAACAACAGCACTAATTTTATTCAAGGGAAAAAATCCCGTAACACTGTTGTTTACATTCCACGGCGTAATTGTTTTCACCTCAAGAGACGTCAGTGATTGGTTGAAATTACCGAAATACGACAATTTTTTACATGAAATAACTTCGAATACAAAATTTTTTATCTGTTCTATAACACAAAATATACAAGTATTCGAAGTTTGAAAGTGTTTCGGTACCAAAAACACTACATAAAAAAATGTTGCCCATCAAATCATAAAGATCCGACGTAAACACACCACCATCGGTTGTCAAGCGATGTTGGGGTGACAAACACAGACACACAAACATATACACACATACATACATACATACATACATACATATATATATATATATATATATATATATATATATACATAGATACGACGGGCTTCTTTCAGTTTCCGTCTACCAAATCCACTCACAAGGCTTTGGTCGGCCCGAGGCTATAGTAGAAGACACTTGCCCAAGGTGCCACGCAGTGGGACTGAACCCGGAACCATGTGGTTGGTAAGCAAGCTACTTACCACACAGCCACTCCTGCGCCTAAAGAAGTATTGAAAAAAAAATTTAAAAAAAGAAGATAAGCACATTGGATAATGTAGTCATAGACACTGTATATCTGATCTCCAACCCGCCGCCAAGACAAACCGGAGAAACAAGACGGTCGCAGCTGGAACCTCGTTGATTATAGTCTGAAAAATCAAGTACGAGGTTGTGGGTGTTAAACAATAATCAATCAAGACATTTTCAAATTCCTCAAACCCCAAGAATTTTTTCGCAGATGAGTTCATAGTTTCATAATTTCGCAAGTGAAAGCCTTTATCCTTCGTTGGACTTAAAAACCACTGGAAACAGTTTAGTTTTCTTCAAATAGTTTGGTCTAAAGCAAGGGTTCTCAAACAGTTAGGGGTACACACAAGAAACTACGAGGTACGTAAAATAAATATGGAGGTACACAAATATGAAAAAAAAAAAAAAAAATTGGAGGTACTCGAAGTTTGTAAAAACATCGGAATTTTGAAGAAAATACAACCAGCTATATGCGATTCGTCTAGAAAATCGAAAAAAGGTTTTGCTGTTCTCATCAACTTAACGTTTGGGAACTAAAGTTTTCAACAACGATTATGTTGTTGTTGGCACTCCGTCGCTTACGACGTCGAGGATTCCAATAACATAGATGAATAAGACAAAAAATCATAAAATTGTCTGTGGCTGTTAAATTAGGACTTACATTAAGTAGCTATAATGACATGCTAGCAATCTATCCACAAGCATCTGAGTTCACACAGTATTCAAAGTATAGTGTTATATATTTCATAGTATAAATAAGACAAAAAAACAGTACTGAATCCCATGTTGCTGTGGGGATTTGAACATCATGTCTACTATAAACTCTGTGTGTGTGTGTGTGTGTGTGTGTGTTGGCACTCCGTCGCTTACGACGTCGAGGGTTCCAGTTGATCCGATCAACGGAACAGCCTGCTCGTGAAATTAACGTGTAAGTGGCTGAGCACTCCACAGACACGTGTACCCTTAACGTAGTTCTCGGGGATATTTAGCGTGACACAGTGTGACAAGACTGACGCTTTGAATTACAGGCACAACAGAAACAGGAAGTAAGAGTGAGAGAAATTTGTGGTTAAAGAGTACAGCAGGGTTCGCCACCATCCCCTGCCGGAGACTCGTGAAGCTTTAAGTGTTTTCGCTCAATAAACACTCACAACGCCCGGTCTGGGAATCGAAACCGCGATCCTATGACCGCGAGTCCGCTGCCCTAACCACTGGGCCATTGCGCCTCCACACAATGATTATAACCAAAATCAAATTCCGTGTGAGTCTGTCAACAGAGAATGATATGCGGGTGTTGCTCCCTGAAAATATGCCCAGGTTTGAGTTTTTGTCATTAAGACCCGGTTCATATAACTAATTAAAAATGTTACATGAAATTAAATAAAATTAATTTCCTACTTAGGTACAATGCCAAAATTTTGTTTTCTTTTCTTTGGTATGTGTGTGTGTGTGGAAATATCAATTATATCGAGAACCTCCTTCCCTGCCACCAGTACTTGATTGGTACTTTACTTTATTGACCCCGAAAGGATGAAGGGCAAAGTTCACCATGGTGGGATTTCAAAACTTTAACCTGACTTACTCAATAAACAAATAGTACATTGTCTTTGGTATCCAACTATTTTATACGAGGTACGCCAACACAGCTGGACATGAAAGGGTACGTAAAAAGAAAAAAAAAGTTTGAGAATCCATGGTCTTGAGGAAGGGCTCTACATAATCTTTCTGAGATTGACATGATTGATGGTCCTGTAGAACTTGAAATTAATTATTGAAATGTTTAAGAATTAAATACAATCAGTTTTCTTTCCGTTTCGGTTCGTTTTTCTCCTTCTTATAAGAGAAAACAGAAAGAAGAGATTGGGGTAGAAGGAAAGCCTCAGAGTTATTTAAAGCTAAAATTAAGGATCTATTTTAAAACGGGGGCCACATTTTTCATTAATGTTTTACGTAGTGTTTTTGGTACGGAAAGACTTTCAAACTTCGTATACTTATCTATTTTGTGTTATAGAACAGAAAAATACTTTTGTATTCGAATTTATTTCATGTAAAAAATTGTCTTATTTCGATAATTTCAACCAATCACTGACAAGTATTCAGTTGTTTATATTTACTCCTTTGGCTGATTAAGCGATGTAAAGCGTATTTAATCTCCATACCTTCGTTTTATTTGCTTTTTTCATTTTAAATTTGCTTTAACCCTAACCCTAACCCTAACCCTAACCCTAGGGTTAGGGTTAGGGTTAGGGTTAGGGTTAATTGTTTCAGAATCGTTTGTTTATGTAGTCGGCACTTAATGTATATCGGCTGAATGGACGTCAGTGATTGGTTGAAATTACAGAAATACGACAACTTTAACATGGAATAACTTATGGATTTCTTTGTTTTTTAAGAAGACTAAGAGAAAAAGATGTTTTATATGACACATTCTACCAGTGTTCCAAGTTTCAAAGTGTTTCGTTAATGAAAAATGTGGCCCCCGTTTTAAAAAAGATCCAAAATTAAAATTAAATATTAAAATTAAGATTAAAATTCAATTCAAAATGAAGTTTACATACGATCGATTTTTCTCTATTCATTATATTTTATTCCATCGATGGTATTTATTCTATCGATGTCTTGTCTAACCACTGGTCGTCAAGTCGTGGTGAGGAACAAACACAAACACAAAGATATGCACACACGCGCGCACACACATACGCCCGCCCGCACACACATACGTATATATATATATATATATATATATATATATATATATATATATATATATATATATATATGTGTGTGTATACGCCGGCCTTCTTTTAGTTTCTGTCTACCAAATCCACCCACAGGCTCTGGTTAGCCTGGGGCTATAGAAGAAGACACTTGCTCAAGGTACCACGCAGTGGGATTGAACCCAGAACCAAATGGTTAGGAAGCGAGCCTCTTACCATACCTACAGACAGATGTCTGGATAAAAGAAAAGAAAAAAGAAAAGAGAAAACAGGCGGCAATAGATATTTAATTAGAGATGCTTAGGAGAAGAGAATTTGGTCGGAGTATTTAGAGGAAAGGCGATATACACACTATTGGGATAACGAAACATCAACAACGAAAGGAGACAGATAACTACGAAGCTATTTTCATAAAACTGACCGATCGACCTGCGCCGAAACCTGCCAAAAGACGTCAAGTAGACCTGACGGTGTCCTATAATTTATTGCTAGATGGATTGTATCTGTCCTTATCAAGTCACGTCCCACATAGCATTGACCTCTCGGTGCTATTAAAATCATAAATATTCTTTAAAAGATTTTAGATTTGTAAGCGACTTTTTAAAGACCTCCCAGATTCTCTCCAGACCGCCTAGCAAGGGATGGCATGTAAATTTTCTATTTTGTATTTTGGTATTGTATTTTTGTACATAGACGCACGCTCGCGCGCGCACACACACTCGCACGCACATGCGTATGTATGTATGTATGTATGTATGTATGTATGTATGTATGTATGTATGTATGTATGTATGTATAGGACGGCCTTCTTTCAGTTTCCGTCTACTAAATCCACTCACAAGGAGCAGGATTGACTGTGTGGTAAGTAGCTTGCTTCCCAACCACATGGTTCCGGGTTCAGTCCCACTGCGTGGCACCTTGGACAAGTGTCTTCTACTATAACTTCGGGGTCGACCAAAGCATCGTGAGTGGATTTGGTAGGTGGAAACTGAAAGAAGCCCGTCATATATATATATATATATATATATATATATGTGTGTGTGTGTGTGTGTGTGTGTGTGTGTGTGTGTGTGTGTGTGTGTAGCGGGCTAGATGTCTTGAGCCATATCAATTCGATATGATGTAGCCCACTACTAATGTAGCGTACGGATGTAACGCTTGAAGGTTCTCGCGTCGGAGAAACCAGTAAACATCGAAGAATTAACACCAAGAAGGAAGAAATGTTACTTACATATGTTTATTCGTTGCCCGGCAGGTAGTTAAAGAGACTAGCAATTCTAGTGATAGTAACAAGGTTGGCTTGCTGGTTAGCAGTTGGTAGTGTAGAAAGAGGTTGTCTGTCAGTAGAGAGTGAAAGGATAAGGAATGCGTAGTGCTGACTAGAAAGGAAGAAAGGGTAAAGGTGGCATCGCCTTTCTTGCGGCCGAAAGCCTCTCTTCGCATGTCGAGCGAAGGGAAATGCTGCTCTTGGCTAAGGCTGACGTAAAAGCTGGTGTTGCTCCTTGGTCATAGCTGACACATAAGAGGAAGAGATAGGAAATTATCTCTGTTATATAGACTATGGTCAGTAATGTAGGTCAAACCTTAAACAAAGGACTGACCTTTCCTTGACCAGCGCAGGTCCTAGGGCATCGAGTGTTTCATCAATCATCTGGTGTGGAGAGGATTTCCCGCTCGTTTTGACAAGCAACAAGCCGGTAGATTTGGTTTCAAATCTCAGGCAGGGTCAAGCTAGACCCTTACACACACACACACACACACACATGGGCACAGGATGTCACAAACCGTAAAGAACATGAAATACGAACACAAATGAGTTGATACGCAAACAACGAAAGAAACAAATGAAAAACAGGACGAGTAACATAAAGAACGACCTTCATCAGTTGTCCGCTGTCCATCTACTCCTCATTTCGAGCATGTGCGTGTGTGTGTGTGTGTGTGTGTGTGTGTGTGTGTGTGTGTTTGCTCCCCCACCATCGCTTGACAACCGAAGCTGGTGTGTTACGTCCTCGTAACTAAGCAGTTCGGCAAAAGATCCCGATAGGATACGTACTAGGCTGACAAAGAATAAGTCCTGGAATCGATTTATTCGACTAAAGGCGGTGCGCTCTAGCATGGGCGCAGTCAGATGACTGAAATAAATTATATATGTATATATATATATATATATATATATATATATATATATATATATATATATATATATATACATATATTTGTTTGTCTGCTTTTGTTTCCCCACCATCTCTTGACCACCGATGCTGGTGTGTGTACGTCCCCGTAACTTAGCGGCAAAGGAGACCGATAGAATGAGTACTAGGCTTACAAAGAATAAATCCTAGTGTCGATTTGTTCGACTAAAGGCGGCGCTTCTGCATGGCCACAGTCAAATGACTGAAACAAGTAAAAGTAAAAGTATATACACACGCATACATATATATATAGCACACAATCCCCCGCAGAAACACTTTATTAGGACGTGTGTATGTGCGCGCGTTTATAGAGTGTTTACAAATTCAAGCAAATATGTTGTTTGCTATTCTCTTTGGCCTGCCTGCCTGCCTGCCCCCGTCCGTCCATCCATCCATCTATCCATCCATCCATCCATCCATCCATCTCCCCACTTTCTCTCTCTCTCTCTCTCCGCTTGTCTATAAATCTGTGCGTGTGGGTGTGTGTGTGAATGGGATACAGTTGGATTGGCTGCCAGCATTTCAAAAATTAAAGTTTATTGAAAATTTTAAAATTTGACACATTAATATACTTTTCCAAGCTGAATTGCTGGGGTTATTTCACTTTTTCCAGAAAAATGTTATTAAAGAGTTATAGAAGTTTAAAGTTTAATCATTTTCACCCAGTCAGGAAACAAGATTTGGAAGCTGTCATTTTGTTCGTGACTGCACGTGTTGTCATAAGAGCACGTGCTATTCTGAAAACAGAATAGCACGTGTTTTTATATGAAACTAAACAAATCAAATTCTGTTTAACGTACGACATATAACCCCTCACAACTTTTTTAAAATTTGGAATTTTCAGAAAATTTTTGCGAATTTGTACTCTACACAAGGGAATTCATACGATTATGCACACATTTTTAACGGGGGGGGGGTGATTTAAGGCCTATTTAGCTGTTATTTTTAGTACATTTCACGACCAAGATGCAAGCAACAGAACATAACGTCAACGCACATGGCATCGCGGAGAATATATTTGTCAACAGACGTGCTTTCTCGCTGACAAAAGAGTTATGTTTGTCTTATTACTATGGAAACAGCCATGAATGTGTCTGTGGCTTACGATTGGCTAAAATTACTTTAATTGCTAATGGCTCTTTATTTATTGATTTGTAGCGGAAATGATTTTCACGTCATTCATTAGCCTATAAAAGTGGACCTAATATCAAATCAATTTGAGGAGAAATTGACGCTGGCAGCCAAACCAACTAGACTCTATGTATACAAATAATAAATGAGTATATGCATATATACGTACATGTATGTACATACCTACATCTACCTGTATATATAGATGCATATCTGGGTACAGGATGTTGCAAACAAAACGTAGACAAAATGATAAACAGAGTACAGAAAACACACAGGCCACATAGAGAACATTTCCTTCATCAGCTGCCACCATTCTAACACTGGCGTTTTGAAGAGTTAGGGCAGGACGCATCGTTAAAATGGCTCTTCCCACGGACCACAAATTAAATTTGTACCATTGAGGAATGTAGTGGCGGACAGAAAACAAGATAGGAAAACGAAACAATGAAAATAAACAAGAAGGGCTATACGGCCAGACGTGAAAAAATATGTGTATACTGAACGCTGTAATGTGACGAACTGGAAGGAAGAGAGACGAGGAATAGTTCGTGTGCGTGCTTGGCGATAGCCAAGGTAAGAAAGGAAGTAGAGCTGGACACATGTGACCAGCGAGGGGTAAGGAGAAAGATTGGTAGAGGGAGAAAAAAGGGGAGGAAATAGAAAATAGGTGAGCAACGAGAGACAAGGAGGAAGAGAGAGATATAGTAGTAACAGAAGGAAGGACGAGAGGGGGAAAAGATACAAACAGATGGAGTCGCGTCAGAAAATATGTTTGATAAGTGCCATGCACTAAACTCTCCGCTCTGGAGTCACTTTGAAACTTCTGGTGCTTAATAGCAATACTTTGGACGGGTACATGCAGTTATAGAAAAGAAGAGGGTGAGACACAGGAACGAACTGCGAAGAAGTACAACGTAAGACGCAAAGGACTGCAAGTAGTTAAAAAAGAACTGAAAAAAAGGTCAAAGCAGTGTCGGGTAAAAAAAAAAAAAAAGAAGATACCAACAGAAAAATCAGTGTCAGTAGAATAGACTCTTCAAGAACAATGAAAGAGAATTCTATAAACCATTGAACTATGAAGAAGAGCATCAAGAAAAATTATATTGCAGATACTGAAGGATCAAAGAAATTCTAGGTAGAAATCTGAAGCAAAGAAGTTCAACATAATATTTTATGTTTGCAGGAATTTAAAAGAGAAATGGAAATTGGAGGGACACAAGAAAATATAACAATCATAGATAAGAAGATATAAAAAAAAAAAGAAAAGAAGTCCAAATATGATTATAGGGGACAAATTAAACAGAGAGTGTCAGAGTATAGATTTAGCAATTCTCTATGATAGCAAAGTCGATACAGAATGGTGCATCAACATGGTTCCAGTCCAGTGAATGAAACAAGTAAAAGATAAGAGATAATGTACACACACACACACACACACACACAGACACACACACGCACAGACACACACACACACAGACACAGACACACACACACGCACACACACATTTTATGAAGGCGCGTGACCTAGTAACTAGGATGTCGGGTTCACGATTATAAGGTTAAGCAAATGTCAAGGTACGTGGCTTAGTGGTTAGTATTCGACTCACGTAAGGTCGTTTGTTCGATTCCCGGCGGTGCGTTGTGTCCTTGAACAAGACACTTTATTCTATGTTGCTCCAGTCTAGTCATCTGGCAAAAAGAGTAGGATCTGTATTTCAAAGGGCCAGCCTTGTCACATTTTGTGTCATGCTGAATCTCCTTGAGAACTGCGTTAAGGGTACGCGTGTTTGTGGAGCGCTCAGCCACTTGCATGTCGATTCTACGAGTAGGCTGTTCTGTTAATAGGATCGACAGGATCACTCGTCGTCGTAACCTTATGAAGATGTCTGAGATAAGAATGAGAGGTCTGAGAGAATGCCTACGTCAGCTAGCGACTCTAAAAGTACCGAAAACAATTTGCGAATGCTTGGTACATGCTACCAAGCGAGTAGTATATTGTGGTTTTAATACACATAACATAGTTGAATTGTTAAGAAGTTCGATTCAAAATCACAAGGTCTCGGTTTCGATCACACTATACGTTGTTTCCAATAGTTTCAGGTTGACGCATATCTTGTGAGTAAAGCTGGGGAGACAAAAACTGCCTTAGAAACTCATCGACGCATTGTACTAAACGTCATCTCCAATAGTGCAGCTTCGTCACTCTATAAAGCTGATAGTTCCAGAAAATGACGTTGTAGATCCAGACATTTGTGGAATACTCACCTACGTACATCCTTGATAGTTCAGTTGAAAGGACATGATCCGGAATCTTGATCAACATAAATAAATAATGTATGTGTGTGTGTGTGTGTGTGTGTGTGTGTGTGTGTATGTATGTATGTATGTATGTATGTATGTCATTGTGCATTGATATGTATGTAAATATTCTGTATGTATGTATGTTTTGCTTTATGTATGTATTCTCATGCATATAGTTGCATATCTAGACATTGTATGTATATATGTATGTATGTATGTATGTATGTGTGTATGTATGCATGCATGCATGCATGTATGTATGCATGTATGTATGTATGTATGTATGTATGTATGTGAGTGTCCATGTGTAACAGAATGAGATGAAAGGCTGTTGCTTCGATACTTATGTAACAACTGAATCTCTCTGAAGTTAAGAGCAGCTAAGTTATAACGTCTCCACTGCAAGTATTATATATATATGTATATATAGTTTTTCTTTGGAGATATGGAGAGAGGGAGAGAGAGAGAGAGAGAGAGAGAGAGAGAGAGAGAGAGAGAGAGGGAGAGAGAGGGAGAGAGAGAGAGAGAGAGAGGGACTAATGTGTGTGTATGTGTGAATGTATTATATGTGTATGTGTATAAATATAAACATCTTTAATCTTTTCTTTTACTTGTTTCACTCATTTGACTGTGACCATGCTGGGGCACCGCCTTGAAGGAGTTTTAGTCGAACAAATCGACCCCAGAACTTATTTTTTAAAGCCCAGTACTTATCGGTCACTTTTTGCCGAACCACTATGTTATGGGGACGTAAACACATTAACACCGGTTGTCCGGCGGTGGTGGGGACAGAGATACAAAGACACACACACACACACACACATATATGTATATATACGACACATTTGAAGGAAAGTTTGGCATTCACTGATGCCTACTCTATGCTTATTAGATATGCTGACTAAACAACACTAATATTCATGATCTTTGACAGATCACAAATATACACAAAGCTGTTATGTGAGGCATGAAAAAAAGGGTTATAAAAATAAAAGACACGAAGTGTAAGATCATGTCGTCTGGCACAGTAGAACGCATCACAGTATTTGTTTCTCGGCGGTTGTCCAAACTGAATCAATAGATGTGTATCATTCGCATCTATAGTGTTTGGAAGACTAAAAGGCACAATTGGGAACAGGAAGGATATCAGCCAAACATTCAAAAGCTACACACTGCACCGCTCCTGTTTTCCCAATCATAAGACCCTACGCATCGGAAGCGTGGGGCTTAGAATTTGAAGATGTACAGAGATTAGTTTTTGAAATGCGGTGTTTGTAGTCTATAGTATGGGTATCATTACGAGGATGGGATAGAAATACTTCCATAAGAAAAGCTCTTTACATGACACACCATTTACAAGGTAATAAGGAAGAGACTGGAAATGGTGTGGTCATATAAGAAGGTTGCCCAATAACTACATAGAAGATTTTCCAAACCCCAGAATAAGTGGTCAGCTACCTCAGAAGTGAGTCTCTCAGATCTGTGACGACAGTTACCATTCGCAGTGGCAGAAAGCACATCTGACAAAAGAGGGTAGTGGCGGTCCAGCCGATAGGAAAGAGCAAAGATCTGGAGAGGACTGAACAAAACACACACGTGTATTCAGTATACACGCAACACGATAGTCAATATGTGATTGCATGAACGCGTGTAAATGTGTGTGTGTTTATATATGTATAATCTTTTGTACTCTAGGTACAAGGCCCGAAATAATGAGGGAGGGGAGCCGGGATCGACCTCAGTACGCAATACGTACTTAATTTGTCGACCCCAAAAAGATGAAAGGCAAAGTCGACCTCGGCGAAATTTGAACTCAGAACGTAAAGACAGACGAAATACCGCTAAGCATTTCGCCCGGCGTACTAACGTTTCTTATTTCTTTACTGCCCACAAGGGGCTACACGCAGAGGGGACAAACAAGGACAAAGAGATTAAGTCGATTACATCAATCTCCAGTGCGTAACTCGTACTTAATTTATCGTCCCCGAAAGGATGAAAAGCAAAGTCGACTTCGGCGAAAGTTGAACTCAGAACGTAAAGAGAAACGAAATACCGCTAAGAATTTCGCCCGGCATGCTAACGTTTCTTATTTCTTTACTGCCCACAAGGGGCTACACGCAGAGGGGACAAACAAGGACAAAGGGACTAAGTCGATTACATCGACCCCAGTGCGTAACTCGTACTTAATTTATCAACTCCGAAAGAATGAAAGGACAAAGTAAACCTCGGCGGAACTTGAACTCAGAACGTAACGGCAGACGAAATACCGCTAAGCATTTCGCCCGGCGTGCTAACGATTCTGCGAGCTCGCCGCCCTGTGTTAATATATGTATAATAATTATTTTTAATATAGGCAAAGCCTGACATTTTGGAAGAGGATAAATGTCAATTATATCGATCTCAGTACTTGACTGGTTCTATATTTTATCGATCCTACCAAGATGAAGAGCAAAGTTAAGCTCGGTGGGATCTGCACTCAGAACGTAGAGAGCCAGAAGAAATTCCTCAAAGTATTTTCCCGTCACTAATGATTCTGTCAATCTACAGCTCTTATTTGTTTCTAACATAGGCACAAAGAACTGATATTTGAAGCAAGAGATAAGCCTGTTAAATCGACTTGACTCGTACTCGATTTCATTGACCTCGAAAGGATAGAAGGCAAAGCGGACTTCGGCGAGATTGAGCACAGAATGTACAGATGTAAATACCACAAATAATTTTGTCCGATGCTTATGTATAATGAATAATACAATAGACATATGGGAATGGGAAGCAAACTCTGATATCAGTGAAAGTTTTAAGAGCCTGAAAGTATACCGCCCGCAATTAGCTTTGAGTGTGTGTATACACATGCATATTAGTTTGTATGTACACACACACACACACACACACACACATACACACACACGGTACAAAATGTTAATATCCCTTGACCTTACAAGTTCGTAGTAAATGGCAACACCTCTTAGGATTTCGTTCATTATAGACAGATACACCTTATGTTATTCAAACAGTGACTGACACCTATGACAATGACAGGGAGGCGTGGCATTTGTAAATCAAATTTTGAAATACACGCACAGTGCCCGCCCATACACGCTTATTTAATGACCTTCCCCTAATTTCTCCTCCCATATTCCACATGTGTCCCTCAAACAAAGTAAAATATTCTGGAAAAAGTAACGCTAAGTTTTTTCCCCTTATTAAGTTTCGCTCTAATTCCTTTTACTTCTCCCCCACGCCGATTCCCTCCATGGATGAGTTCGATCCCTTCAAGGATTATTTCCAACTAAGTAAAATATTCTGGAATAGAAGAGCAAGGTAACAAACACTTAAATTTTTCTTTTCTTCTATCCGAAGTGTATCAGTTTCGTTTTTCTTTTAAAGTTACTAAGTGATTTTATTTAGTTTATTTTACGCACCCACAAAATTGAATAATAAGGATTTTCCCGCGAAGATAAACGCGATTATCTGTAACTTAATTCGTAAATTTTGAAAAGCTTGATTGAGTAATGATTGCACATAATTAAATTAACAATTGAGAAAATAATTTACCCGAAATATTAGAATTTTCGCTTGATGTTTCACCCGGAAACAAAATCGAAAAAAAAAAAAAATAGTGCAACGGGTGTAAAAAAAGGTGTAGGAAACGAATATGAAAACACAAATGCGCGGAAAGCAACGGGGGCGGGGGACTTCGAAAAATTCACAAAGTTTCACAAGATCCGAGTTTTTCCCTCGTTACTTTGAGGAAAATATAATCCTTTTGAAATCACAAATTAGGCTTTTCCTCAGGAACTTGGATGCTAAACTTCCCTTTGAAGGGTTCGGGTCCTTACTTCTACTATATATATATATATATATATATATATATATATATATATATATATATATATATATATATATATATATATATATATATATAAATAAACCCTAATTTGTGATTTCAAAAGGATTATATTTTCCTTAAAGTTACGAGGGAAAAACTCGGATCTTGTGAATCTTGTGAATTTTCCGAAGTCCTTTCCCCCCTCCCCCGTTGTTTTCTGCGCATTTTTGTTTTCAGATTCATTTCCTATGTGGGTGTGAAGCAGAAAGATATCCATTTTCCTCAAAGTTACGAGGGAAAAACATCGGATGTTGTGAATTTTCCGAAGTCCTTTCCCCACCTTCTCGGAAAAGAATTTCCCCACAAATTTCTTTATAATCGTAATCTATACCGTTTGAAAAGTGTTTATATAAAATGTCATTTACCCCCCCCCCCATTTTCCTAAAAGTTATGAGGAAAAAACATCGAATCTTGTGAATTTTCCGAAGGCTTTTCCCCACCCCCGTTGCTTTCCGAGCATCTTTGTTTTCATATTCGTTTCCTGCACCTTTTTTTTTTTTTTACACCCGTTGCACTATTTTTTTTTCCATTTCGTTTCCGGGCAATAATGTGAACATTAACCGAATTTTCTATTTGAGCAATTTTCTTGAAACTTTGATTCTTTTTGTTTTGTTCCGGTTGAAAATCTTTATTCAACCCTATCTCTTACAAAATGAAAAGGTTTTGATGCTAAAATAGTCATCGATATTCTCTTCTCCACTTAACATAGTTTGAATTCGGCAATTGAACAGATTTAAACAATATCAAAACAAATCGATAAGTTTATTTACATGGTCGTGCAAATGTTTATGTTTTACCTTCATTTATTTTTTCTAAAGATATTTACTTATGTATCATTTAGGCTACTCCCCTCCCCCCCAAAAACCAACTAAAGATACTTAAACAATAAGTGCAGTAAGCACTCGTGGTCGACATGAATTGTCAAAAAGCTGTTTGGCAATTGGGATCCTCTAGGGCAGGGGGTTTCAAACTGTGGTTCGCGGACCACAGGGGGTCCGTAGACAGCAAATACTTTTTATGGGCAATTTGATTTTATATGTTTTTAAATCGAAATCTTTTAATTGACAATAAACCTATTTGTTAAATACTGTTAAATAAATAAATGCAAAAATATATGTTATTTTAAGCAAATATTTATGTATAAATTTCATAAGCGTTTATAAGGGGGTCCCTGAGGTAAAGCCTGAAATATAAAGGGGTCCGCAAGTCAAAAAGTTTGAAAACCCCTGCTCTAGGGCACCGGCAGTATTTTTTTCCAGTGTACTAGGGACCGGTAATATTAATTTATACCAGAAACTATGTATGAGTATAATAAAAGTTGACAATTATTTTTATCTTATATTTATTTTGTAAACAAATAATGCAATATTACGTAAGCATTTTCTGTTTCTTTTCTGGAAACTCGCCTCGTACCGGCGGCTGATGGCTCGCGGACCTGCACCGGCCCGCGGACCACCACTTTGAGTAGCACTGCTCTAGGAAGTCTTGCCATATGTCGAATAAATACCCTCATTAAAAATAAGTAAATGAATAAAAACTTCGGATTCTCTTCTTCACCAATAGAAACTACGATTTTTGAAGTGTGATGGTGGTGGGGTACCTTCAAAGTTTTAATCTCCCCTCCCCATTTCATTGGACTTTATTTAATTTTTTTATGCGTAATTCCGTATTAAAAAATGCGGAGATTAAGTGCTTCTAAAGAATAGCGTTATAAATTACTTAGTTCGCCAAACCCGAAGCTTCTTCGAATGTGTATGTTTTAAGCATTTGTAGATTTCAGATTTGTATTAAACGCCCGAAGGCACGATTATTAAAAAAAATGCGTAATTTTTTAAAACAAAGTCTTAAAAAAATATTTCGTAACAAAATCAGAATTATGAAAAGTGTGAGTGTGATAGTGGGGTAACCCCCCCTCCACCTCCGAATCATATATCTACTGTATTTAAAACAAAGACATCCGGAGAAATTACGGTTTCTGATGACTTTACAACTGTGTCCCTTCCCTGAGTCTTGTATCCCTCTGATTTTCCTTGTAAAAGCATATCATTTGGCTGGCGGCAACTCACTGTAAGCAATCTTGCTATGTAGCAAACTGATGTGAGGTTAATATGCAGTTTAGACTCCTGAAAAGGTGGTAGAGTAATGATGGCGAAATAACAATTTCATTAGAAGAATTCTCTGATCATCCTGTGTTCACAGGTACCTAGCCATATCTTCTAGGGATATTTTAAACATTTCTGAAATAGCAGCTAAAGTGCATTTCTCTAACATAGAACACCACCGAAAAGGCAATTTCATGGCTTCCATCTCGACGCATGATCGCCAAAACGATTGGTTACATGTGAGTATTCTTTCATTATAAACAGCATAGTTGTCAAATACCTATATATGATTGAAATAATTTTGCACAACTATTAAGATTGTGTACAAAGAATTAATGGGAAAACGGTGGCGTTGTTCAACATGGATTCAGTCGTAGTATACAAACTATTTTTTCTTCTCGGAAAAAGCCATCGTACTCTACACCTGCATTAATGTACGTTCTTCGTTTTCATGTTATTGAATATAATACCTTCTACTTGTAAGCACAATGCCTGAAATTTTGTGGGAGCAGTCTGAACGATTACATCGACGCCAGTGCTTTCTTGGTACTGAATTTATCAACCTCGGCGTCAAATGAAATCAGAGTGTAAAACCCGAAGAAATGCCGCTAAGCATTTATCTGGATCAGTAACGATCCTGCCGGCTCGCTACTTTCATGTTATTTGGATATAATGTCTGTAGGAATGCCATAATGAGATCATATTTATGTACTTTACTGTTGTCACTCTCAATTTAGTTTTACATTTTTTCGCTGACTAAACTGCATATTAGCTGGGTGAGTTAAGGAAGCAATGAATTTTTTTTCATTTTGCCAAGTTTCTGGTTACTGCCGATTTTTGCCGATATCTTCCCACTTTCTTAACAAGTCTACTCATTGAATTTGGCCAGAGTGGAGCGTTTACTTTTCCGATTTCTGTGGAAAGGACACATTCCACTTGTCAAGCGGTTCATTCTGTTAGCAGCGTCATCTGGAAGGTAGGCTTGGCATATGATGATTACTAATTCGCAGACACGCACTGAGGCCACGTAGACGCTGAGTCTGCGTGGTCTCCGTTTGTAAGGCACGCTTTTCTGAACTTTGTCTTCTTGACGGAGGTGCAGTCTTGGGTCAAGAAAAGGTCAGATTAAGATGCCTGGCATCTGGAATGTCGTCAGGTGCTTACCGCCCTCTACAAGCTCGGCAAGCTGTTGGTGGAAGTTCCACGTTAGCAATATTTAGAAATCTAATGGAAGGTAAGAGCGATGACATTCTCGCGGAAACTCCATTCGTCGATGAGGACAAATTAGCTGGAGGAATTTCGGGATAGGATCTACCATGGATAACTTCCAGAGATCCTTGGTGTGGCAATGCTACTTTGGCGCACTGCTAGTTCAAGATAGATTCTAGAGTTACGGAAGCGTCGCCAAGCGGGACTGCTTGAGATGTGCGCTGAGTCACGAAACTGTACTGCACTCTCTTGTAAAGTGTCTGAGCATTGCTGATCTGTGAGTTATGTTGAACGGCTGTCGTAGTGTGTCGAACGAATCCGACTACTGGATGAGTTCATGGTGAGGATTGCTTCAGCACTCGCCTTTAACAAGGAAGGATAGGCATGTTCCTCTTTGTTCACTGGCAATGGCAAAAGAAGTTATGTAGTGGACCATGCTGAAAGGATTGAGGAAAGACACCTTACTCTTTGGTCAAGCCCTCATCCACTTTTTCAAATTCCAATCAAAAAACAGCCGAGCTAGAGAAGGCAGTATTCCCTCCTAGTGACTGGCAAAAGGTGGGTGACTTGCAAAACTTGTTAGGGTGAATGGCCCTACTTGCCTTTAGGTTGGATAACATTTGGACAAAGTCTCGTACTTTTGGTGATCAGGGTAATCTTGGATCTGTCAGGTTTCTTCTTTGATGCAGTCCTTCTTATACAGGAGGACTGCATCATTCATGTGTTCTACTTTTATCTCATTTCACTGTTTTTTTCCCCTTTCTTTCTCTTCGTCTTTTATGAAAGCTCTCACAAATTTTAGACAGACTTTGTAATGTCCCCTTTCGTCTGTGTCCCTGTGGCAAATAAAAACAATCATTATTATTGCCTTAGTTCGTTTGGATTAGGGAGAACAAAGGGACAAGAGTATTTTTGGTGAGACAATTCAGAGAGTGAATGAGGGTATGCATGTGGACACTATTCTTACTATACTTTTCCTGCCTCATTTCAGCAGATATTCTTTCAACACCTCTGCTCTGCTTTTGTTTCTACCTCTCTACAGCCATCCCACTTACCTCATTCTCACTTTGATTCTTCACCTTCTACTATCATCTGTTTCCTGCTTTTTTTAACTTTGTTTCCCTAATCCTTTCTCTCTCTCTTTCAGTACCTTTAACCCTTCGGCACTATCAGAGTCGGGGGGGGGGGGGGGGGCTGGATTTATAGGGGTGCCAAGGGGGCAATTGCCCTGGGGCACTGTGTCTACGAAGGATATGGCTCACTCAGTACAAGGAGGCCTTTCCACTTCTCAGCAATCTTGTATGAAGAGGCTGTCTTTCAAATTACAAGCATCTCGACTTGTTAAAAAGTGTAATGGAATCTCTTTACTGATAAATAACCATAAATTTTTCCACTTTAGCGACAATGATTTTAAAAAAACAGTTTGATGCCGCTCATAGGTGCAGGAATGACTTGACAACCGATGCTGGTGTGTTTACGTCCACATAACTTAGCGGTTTGGCAAAAGAGACCGATAGAATAAGTACTAGGCTTACAAAGAATAAGTTCTGGGGTCAATTTGCTCGACTAAAGGCGGTGCTCCAGCATGGCCGCAGTCAAATGACTGAAACAAGTAAAAGAGTAATCCCAAAAGTAGCTATATATTTTTTCTACTTTTGTTTAAATTATCAAATTACGCCTATCAACAGCTCAAAGCATTTTTGTTTCAGCTTTAAAATTATTGCATATATGTTTACATATTTTTTCATTAAATCAAATCTTTATCTTTCTTTTACAATATTTTTCGTTGGGGCAGAGTTGGTAACTAGGCAAAATGAGTAAATACAAATTTCTTGTTATTTCTCACTACCAATTTGAAACCATTACATTGCAAGTTTAGATGGATCCACAACTATGATACCAGCATCATCTAAACATAACTCTCTTCAGAAGGCTGTAATATCATTTGACAGGAACACGGTATAAAGAATATATATGAAACAAGGCTGTAACTTTAAATGTCTTTAATGTCGGCCACACATATATATACAAGCTGAATGACAAATGATGCATAAAGGCCATGATCTTCTCCTGTGTATTGCCTCCTGTCTGCTTGCTGACGTGTTGTGTCAGAGAGCCAACTAGATCACGTCTTTACAGTCTGTCTTGGCGAGAAAAGAGAAAGTCGTAAGGCCTCGTGTCAAAATCTCACTCTGGTGCCATCTAGTGAGCTTGTTTAAACCCACTGTCAAGGGAGTTAACTGCACCTACAGAGCTCCCCTAGACTGGAAGCCGTTGATTAAGAGTAGTGTAGGCAGAATAGATGTGCACTAGGAGAGCACAGAAGAATAAACCATGGCAAAACAGTTGTATGAACAATTGAAAAAAATACAATGCAAGTATGTACAAGGAAAAATGTTCATTAAAGAGAGGTGTGCAATCAAATAGAACAAAGCATATATGTACAATGATACAGAAAGAGAAAATATGAATGTGGTGTCTATAACAGTATAAGTCTATTCTCCAGAACAGTCACTGGTGAGGCAAAGTTAAGAAATGTAAATAGTCTGAGACAATTTCTTCGGCCAATGAACTGATCTGCCAGAAAATGTCCTGTAAGGTGAAGAATGCATTTGTATAGTTGGTGTTTTGGTGAGTGGAGGTGGTGCTTGTGGAATGATGGGTGTATCAGCAAGTGGCATAAATGTTTCAGAAAATGCTTTTTTTATTCTGTCGACTGAGACAGTCTCTTTTTCCGTGAATGTTCACGATGAACAGTTTCGGTGTGCTTCTAAGAATGTGATAGGGTCCAGTGTATCATTTCATACAAACACGGGAGTCCAAGTAAAAATATCCAGAGGTACTGTAGAAGAAATAGACTGATCACGAGGAAGCATTGGTAGCAGGTCAGCAAAGAATGACCCGAGTCACGTGATGTAAGATGTGGGGTCAGCATTTGGTAAGTTGATGGGTGCCAACATTGTCCAGGAAGTGCTAAGGTGGAGCCATACAGGAGCTCAGTGGAGGAGTAGCCTAAATCTTCCTTGACAGCTGAGTGGCACCCCAGCAGAACAATGGGAAGAAACTCGGACCAATGAGGAGCCGTGCGAATAGCGGCTTTAAGCTGGCAGTGGAATCGTTCCACCATACTGTTTGTGGTGGGATGGTAATTGTGGTGTGGATGTGCTGAACTCCGAGCAGTCTTGAAAGCTCATGGAACAGACAAGCTTCAAATTGGCGTCCATGATCAGTAGTAATTTTGGAGGGTACTCCAAACTAAGATCTCCACCCAGAGGCGAGTGCTCTGGCAACTGTTTCCATGGAAATGTCCACGAGAGGGATGGCTTCAGGCCATCAGGAGAAGCAGTCGATGCAGGTCAATGTATAAGTAAATCCGCAGCTGACTGGTCAAGGACCAACCAGGTCGATGTATATGTGATGGAACCTGGTGTCCGGTGGCTGGAAGTGTCCAAGAGGTGTTCTCACATGACGATGCACTTTGGAACGCTGGCATGGTAGACAGGCACATGACCAAGCAGTAATAGACCGATGCATATTCAGCCAGAAAAAGCAGGCCGAGATAAGCTTTACTGTGGCTGCAATGCTGGGGTGTGACAATGAATGCAGTGCTTCAGAAACAGCATGATGGTGACATTCAGGAACAAGGGGTTGGGGTGACCTGGTAGAAATATCGCAGAGAATAGTTCCTTCAGAAAAAGGCAGAGGCAGGTTTTCAAACTTGCAGCAGGAAAACTGTGGTGAAGAGATGTCCAGAGAATCCAAGAAGAGTTGGTTAGTAGCCATAGCAACCAAATCAATCGAAGCAGGAGACAACAATGCACCGATAGGCAGGCAAGATAAGGCGTCTGCGGGGATGTTGTCAGTGCCAGCAATGTGGCGAATGTCACTAGTGAAATGTGATATGTAGTCTAAATATCTTGTTTCTCTGGGTGAGTTCTGGTCCATTTTGGCAAAGAGAGCGAACATTAGCGGTTTGTGGTCGGTGAAAATCGTGAAATCACTACCTTCAAGATGATGAGAGAAATGCTTCACCACCAGGTAAATTGCCAATAGTTCTTTACCAAACATACTGTATCTCAATTTGGCATTTTTCAACTGGCGCGAAAAAAGGCTAATGGCTGACTTCGGCTGTTGACAGATTGCTGTAAAACTGCGGCAATAGCGGATGATGACGCGTCGACAGTGAATGTCAATTTTGCATCCGCAATAGGATGAGCGAGGAAGGATGCTTGGGCAAGGTCAGCTTTGACAGATGCAAAGGCTTGGATGGCTGTAGGAGACAGCGTTATCGGGGAGTCTTTTTTCCGTTGATCTTTCAAGAGCTGGGTGAAGGGAAGCAACTTCTCCGCACAGTTAGGAATGAAACAACAACAATAATTAATCAAACCAATAAAATTCCTGAGCTGTTTTAAGGAACCAGGAGGAGACAAGCGTTTGATGGCTTCCACTTTAGAGGGAAGCGGATGAACACCGTCGGCGTCAATGAGATGCCCCAAGAATTCCAAGCTGGCAGAGCCGAATACACGCTTAGCTGGATTGAACTTCACATCATAGGAACGTAGGCGCTTGAACAGTTGGGTTAAGTGTTGGAGGTGCTGGTCTAGAGTACCAGCAAAATGAAGCAAAAGGTGTGTGTCCATGCGAGAAAGAACGACATCCGGTTCTCTCTTCAGAATGATTCCATAAAAACGAATGATACCGGCACAAGCGTGCAACTTGACAGGTCAGTTCTGCAATGGCCCGCAAGATTTCAGAGGATTGCATGTTGTCTGAAGCAGAGAGGAGGACAAAGAAGTGCATTGAGGCAAAGGAAAAGGACTCATCAGACGAAAATAGGAAACAGAACGCCATGAAGAACAAGCTGGTTGAAAGAAATGCCGTTAGAAATAGTAGTCAAACACCCTAGTTGAAAGAAGACACGATGAGTAGCGAACTAGGAATTTTTTTTTTAGTTGAAGAGGATGAAAATAGGAGATGTCCTTACTAATATATAATCTGGGTGGTTGAGAGAAAGAAATTCATACCTGGCACATAGGAAAAATTTGTTGTCCATGTGAATTCTGGAGAAAATTCTGGATAATTTTTTTTTCCTTTTTACATGCAAGAAAAATATTCCTCAGGGACGCTGTGTTTTCCAAGGACCAAGTTGTAAATTCAGTTACAACACAAGGAAAAATGATTTGCAGTTTCCTGCTTGAAAATGGCTCCAAAATTTTCTGGTGAAGAAGACAATATGGCAATGAGAGACATCAGTGGTATGTTTCTATGTGATGAGTGGTTGTGTAGAATTCATCCGGGATTCACCATTTTAGAAGGAGTTGTGGTGTATGCTGTGTCGTGTCACCATTTTAGATGTCTGTGTTCCATGTCAAGTTACCATTTCAGATGGATCCACAACCATGATACCAACACCATCTAAACATGACTCTCTTCAGAAGGCTGTAATATCATTTGACAGGAACACAGTCTAACAGACTTACCCGTCCCCAGAATGGCTAGCCTTGTACCAAAGTTTGAAATTAATATTATAAAATGGCAAGCAAAATGCTTAGCGGCACTTTGCCTGTATTTATGTTTTGAGTATAAATTCTGCTGAGGTCGACTTTGCTTTTCATCCTTTTGAAGTCAATAAATTAAGTACCAGTTGAACAATGAGATTAATGTAATCAACTTACCCCTCCCCTAAAATTTCTGGTCTTGTGCCAAAATATGAAACCAATATTTAATAATAATTTATTTTTAACAAGAATATTAATTTTATTATGATGAAAGGATTCACCGAAAAAAACAAATTAAATGTTGTACATAATTTTCATTCAAAGAAATGAAACTACAAGAGTAACAGCATAATTCTGTTAATTACTGTAACTATTGAGGAGGCGCAATGGCCCAGTGGTTAGGACAGTGAACTTGTGGTCATAAGATCGCGGTTTTGATTCCCAGACCGGGCATTGTGAGTGTTTATTGAGCGAAAACACCTAAAGCTCCATGAGGCTCCGGCAGGGGATGGTGGCGAACCCCGCTGTACTCTTCCACCACAACTTTCTCTCACTCTTTCTTCCTGTTTCTGTTGTGCCTGTAATTCAAAGGGTCAGCCTTGTCACACTGTGTCACGCTGGATATCCCCGAGAACTACGTTAAGGGTACACGTGTCTGTGGAGTGCTCAGCCACTTGCACGTTAATTTCACGAGCAGGCTGTTCCGTTGATCGGATCAACTGGAACCCTTGATGTCGTAAGCGACGGAGTGCCAGCAACAACAACTGTAACTATTATTTATGGTATTTATATGAAATATGATGTATTTTGTTTAGTCTAAATTCTGATTCTTTTTTGTCTGTGACTTTTTCCATTCACCATTTCAAAAATGTGTCAAATTCCTTCAGTATTTTATGGAAAAGCTCTGATGGACATTGAGTCATTCATTTATTGTCTGAGAGTCTTAAAGTGCCACGTCATAAACAGCATGCTTGTTCCATTCTGTGTAGATTTGGGAATAGTAAATCAATAAAAACAGCAAAGTTTCCATTCTTTACAATGTTTGATTGTCAATATACATTGTTCATAACAAGTTTAGGCATTGATAAGTCCCCTCATAACAAGTCATTAATTTTTTTGTTTCTGCTTCCAATGAATTTACATCAATCTATTTTATGCTTTCATCACTTTAAATATATTTTTGTCAGTTATTGCATCTAACAACAAAATCAGCAGATTTCATTCATGATAGTAAATAACATTTCTGAATTCTTCAAAAATTAAATAATATTTATTAAGTAATAAATTTTAAACTGAACCCATGAAAAAATTTGTAAATCTAATCAAGTTCAATAGACTAAGTTAAAGAGCTTTTTAAAAAATCAAATCAAGTGATAAAATAAACACGAACGAACATTCTGAGATCTCAGTTGTTTTTTAAATGAATGGGTATTTGTTTATTTGGTGGCCAGTGGAAAAATTATTTCAAACAATTTTTTTTGGTATTCCTATAGAACAGAATTGGAAATTATCTAGTGTGTCAAAGACTGTAAATTTTGGGGTGTATATGCTTTTGAGCTTAGATTACAATCCTGGAGGGGTGTATATGCTTTTGAGCTTAGATTACAATCCTGGAAAAAAAAAGCAACAAAAAGCTGAGGGGGTGTGAAACTCCCCCAAATTTACCTCCCCCCACTGTAATTTTTCAGCTTTGAACTTTTTCAAAATGTGTTTTTTCAGATTTATTTATTTTTTTTAAAACATATTTTTTTTTAGTTTAGCATTTATGTTTCAAAGTTTGAAAAGTTTTGAATTGAGAAATTCAACTATGTATAATTTATGTGTATTTTTGCACATCTACTTAATGTATCAATTTTGAAAAATGTAAGAAAAAAAATTCAGTCAGTAAATTTTGAATATCTGATAATACATGTCATTTATTTTTTAATGAAACTAAATTGTTACTGTATAAGTTGTGAGATATTAACATGAATTTTTTTTAAAACTTGAATCCTTGGTTTTTAACTAGTAAAATTGTTTGAAAGCAATAGGTTATTAGTAATTTTATAATCCAAAAACTGACAGAGTTAAGTAATGGCTAAATCAAATAAATGAATGCTTTCATTTTGTAAAATGAAAGGATACCTTATATTTTTACATAATCATAATCTCTGTTTAAAAAGATGTAAATCTGGGACCCCTCTCACCGTAAAAAATTCTGACAAATAAAAATGATAAAATATGGAAAGGGAGAGTAAGGGAGCCCCTCCCTCTCAGGAAGAACCCTAAATTTGAATTTTGTTTCTGAAGAATCATAATCTTAGATACTTGAAACATGAATCTGAAAACTAGTCCTGAAAATTAGTCAAAACTGGAAAATTATGGAAATGGTTGGGTTACTCCCATTGTTTTTATTATCACAATTTTGAACACACTTGACAAAATGCTTAGTGGCATTTCTTCTAGCTTTACAATCTGAGTTCTAATTCCACTTTTGGCATAGATGAAATAAGTACCTGTTGCAAACTGGGTTTGATGTAATCAACAAGTCCTCCCCCAACAAAATTTCAGGCATTGTGCCTATAGTAGAATTATTATTATTATTGTTGTTATTATTATCATTATTATAAGGCAACAAGCTGGCAGAGTTGTTAGCACAACTGGTGAAATGCTTAGCAGCATATCATCCATCTTTACGTTCTGAGTTCAAATTCCAACGAGGTTGACTTTGCTTTTCATCTTTCCAGGATCAATAAATTAAGTGCCAGTGAAACACTGGGGTTGATGTAATTGATTAGTCCCCTCTTCTCAAATTTCAGGCTTTCTGCCTATAGTAGAAAGGATTATAATTGAGAAAGCAGTGCATACTATCAAAGTGACACTGGGATAAAATATACGAAGCCCTATATACCCATCATGACTACTTGTCTCATAAGGGTACACCAGGCACATGCATCACAACCATACGTGTGCAACATGGTGGTCTCATATCAAGATATGACTTTGCAGGTGGGGCCCAGTTAGAATTTTCTTCAGGTTGAGTAGCCCATGCCGCTCAAAAGGTCCTTGAATAAGGGTTGTTTAAGGATGTTGAATGAAACACCCATGAATTATCCAAACCCCAAAGTATTCCTCTCAACACATGGCTATGATGCTTCCCACTACTTCTGCTCGTGATCAGAGATGCACATATCGTCAGCCACTAAGGGACATGCTCAACTGGTTAAGGTCTAACAACTGACTTGCCGATCAGTTGTTAGGCCATCTTTTATACCAAGACAAAACAATGTACATGATAATAGTTAAGAGCAGAAGCCATGAGAGCCATTGCCTGGTACTGCATCAGGGCAACTGCCACTGTCGCCAGCAGCAGAAGCAGCAGAATAGTCAAAATCTAAGTAGAAGTTTTAAAAAATGATGGTTTTCGGCACCCTGGATAATTTTCAACTCTATAGGCATGCCCAGAATTCCTTTTTCATTTATAGAAACATGGGTATTCCTTTCATTTGTTCACAAATTGAAAGTGGAAAATTGTAAGCAACAGGCATTGGAATTTTGAAAACTATTTTTCAAAAAGAGTAAACACAAAATTAAAACATCGAAAACATGATTTCCTTTTATCCCCCCACCTCGGTTTAAAAAAAAAAAAAAAAAAATCATAATCTTAGTTGTTGAAAATATAGGAAGTGGGTGAGTGGATGGTTAAAAAAGTGTGCATGTGTGGGGGAGTGGGGTACTGTTCTGATCTGCCAGGTCATAGGTAAACTGTCGATATTTCCACTTTCAATTTGTGATCACAAACTGAGGGATTGCAAAAATGTTTTATTACGGTAATATAAGAGAAATTATTCAGTATTTTCCAAAGGCAGGAGGTTAAATAACAGCAAATAAAACTAGTCTTGATCAAATGCAGGTGAATGAGCAAATCTCAGCAACTAGTTCACAGAGGGACTGGAATTTTGCTCAGTGTTTTTTGTGAATGTGATCTGGTCACAGGAGTAACAAAATGTCGTGATTGACAGTATAACGCTTATTTGAACAAACTTCATTAATAGATGCACTTTAACAAACTTTTGACAAGGTATTGGTATTGTGCTGAGGAACTCATAAAAAAAATGAGTCTATCACTTTCCTGAAGGCTCGCACAAAGCAAGCCAGCTGAAAACCTTCTGTGAATGTAATTACAGCAAACTATGTGGTACTGGTTCAATAAATACTTAAATAGATGAGCAGTGATGAATATTGGTATTTTCAGTGAATGCATGACAAACTGGGTTCAACATTATCAAGAATGATTTGATATGATTAGATCAATGAATGCAATACCTATTGGTCTCCAAATGCATAGTCTTTTATATTTCAAATTGATCATGAGCTTATGCATGGAGAGAAGAAACACAACCAATGAAAAGTTCTTAGAGAACAAATATTCATAGAAGGTTACCAGTTGATCAGTTAAATTGAATGCAAATGTGACATCATTGTTGACTATCATCATAACTATGTACAGCAGAGTGTTCGTCCATTGCAGCCTATCTTGCATGTCAAACAGGTCATTAGCTTGCTGCCAATAATTCAACAAGATGTTACATTTGGTAATATAGTTTAGTCAGTTTGTCACATAAATAGACTGTGCATAGTAGAATTGGGTGAAATTGATGGATTTCAGCATTTACTTTCAAACACAGAAATTGATACTTTGATTACAATCCACATTCACAACATTGGCCAAAAATAGAAGACAATAAATACAAGATTGATGAAGGAAACAAAGCAGAATTTGCTTGAAAACCACCTTATATAATTCATATCCAAATTAATAAAAACCACCTTAACTTGATCTAATATAAGTAGTCAAATTTCCCCTAAACCACGCCATACCATCTCACATTAAAAAAGTGTCATTTGGGACAATGTAGTAAATATGTATAAAAACATACAGTGATTAGTACAACTGTACAGTTTAGAGTAGACATGATGCTCGAATCCCCACAGCAATATGGGATTCAGTACTGTTTTTTGTCTTATTTATACTATGAAATATATAACACTATACTTTGAATACTGTGTGAACTCAGATGCCTGTGGATAGATTGCTAGCTTGTCATTATAGCTACTTAATGTAAGTCCTAATTGTAACAGCCACAGACAATTTTATGATTTTTTTGTCTTATTCATCTATGTTATTAAATATCTATCTATATTGGTGTGTATGCATGTGTGTGTGTGTATAGTTTTTGCATTTGTTTTACAAGATTCTTAGTGTGAAATCATGCTGAAACAGATGTACCTTATGGAGAATAATTTTGTCATTAAAACACAGGCATTGGTTTTATTTTACTTTTTATCATTATTTTTTTTTAATCACTCAGTTAAACATTTGGTTGACTAATTTCTTGGTCAATCAACCAGACAGTTTGCCAGAATCCTTTTATCACCATTTGTGATGTCTACACTGCTGTGTCCTTGTTACTGTATGTCTATTGTGCATACATACATACATACACATAACATAAACACTACTCAGAGGGAAGAAAGAAACAAAACCTGTTTTAACTCTAAATAAAAAAAAAACACATTAAAATCAAATTTTCTTGTGAATTTTTCTGTAAGTTTTTTCCTGTGATTTTTTCCATGCATGATCCAAAATTTTGATGCTTTAGGGGAAAAAATTGAAGAGCATCAACACTGTATACATTGTTATATATACTATAAGATGCACTTATCTATCTACTTACAGCTCTAGTATATCATCAACATTACCATTTACCAGCATCAAACGAGTAAGTACATCTTGATTTTCATATTTTACATCAAGAATAGATTGCTGGCATTTAGACCAACATCACCCTTGATTAGGCAGACACATGGTTGAAGAAATTCTTCCATAATCATTCTCTCTTTTTTTAGGGAGAATTTATCTTGGGACTACATTATCTGTTGTATCCTTCAGACCTTAAATCTGAAACATAAATTTTTCAGAGTACTTGGCAGTCTGATTCAATAAAATTTAATACAATTTACAATACATATCAACAGTTAGCCACCACCAAGCAAGCTTGCTTGGTGAGGAAAGTTGTTAAAAACCAGCAGGAACCCCCTACCCAGTATCTGCCAAAATACTAATAAATCCAGTGTAAGGTCATTGACTGTCTAGCAATAGCACAGGAACTTAGGAATTCTGGATTTGTGTTTGCCATGTTGTAAGATCACTGGGAGTAAGGTACACCATAGTTTTTGTTTTAGCATGTATCTAGAAGGCACTACTGTGTTGGCAGTACAAAACTGGCAGTACAACTAGGTAAGCTGTCTGGGTTCAGCAGTCCTGGAAAGCAGCCAGACTAGGAAAAGGATTACACCAAGCTTAAAACTCTGAGTGCCTGTGACTGAGGGAGTTAACCCCAAGAATAAATTGGGTTGGAAGAGAACTTATGACCTAAAGATGCAATGAAATGCCAGTTGTGTCTGAGACTCCCAATCCTCAGCCATGAGAATGGGAATATTCATTCAGTAATTCATTATTGACAAAATTCTTGGGTTCAGTTAGGATTTAAAGTTAGAGTTGAGTTTAACCCTTTAACATTTAAACCAGCCATACCTAGCCTAAATATTCTACCTGTTTTATGTTCAAACTGGTCAGATCTGGCCTCTCACATCTACCTTACAATGTCAAACTGAAAGTTAACAATCACATCATTGAAATCTTGAGATAAAGCATGATTCAGACTCACCCAACAAAAGCTATGAGATAAAGCATGATTCATTCGAAACAGTTTGACTAAGTATGTATTACATTTGACAGAGTAATCTGAACACTAAAGGGTCAAAGTTTGGTTCAGCTTAAGGTTGCTCATAAGTGGAATGCTTTTGTTGATAGAAATAGAAAAAAAATCTGATAACCCCAAAAAGCAGGAAAGGGTGTAACTATCTCTTCTCAGTGTTATTCCTCGATTCAAAAAGGATAATGGCATATCACCTGTCAATTACCATTCACGCCGGTCTCACTTAATGTATTGTCAAACTGACGGGAGTCTTATGTCAGAGACTCTGGAACTTCTGGACTTCTTATAACCTTATTTAACCCTCACGGTTTTGTTTTTCATCAGCAACTCCAGCTACTCTAGCCATTTCGTCAAATTTCTTGAAGATTCCACCTGAATTACAGATAGTGGTTCATGGATGGATGCTATCGATCTTGACTATGCCAAAGCCTAGAATCTTGTACTGCATAAATGACTCATGGTGAAGCTTTCTGCTATGGGTGTGGAGGCTAATTGGTTGATGTCCTTCATTGTCAGTCAAAGAAAAGGTAGTCATTGTACTAGGACAACATACTGCACATTCAGAAATGACATCTGGTATCCAGCTGGGATCTGTTCTAGGCTCTCTTATTTGTTGCATACAATAATGAAATATATGCCAATGATGATGATGAAGCATGTTACTGTGTTGAAATACAGACATTACACTAGCTTGCAATAAAAAGAATGGATCTTGTATGCTACAGACCTTTTCTGCAATCTGACCTGAAGTCAATGCAGCAATGGACTGCTAACTGATAGCTCAAGCTGGCTGTAGACAAGTACGCCACTGTACATTTAAGGAGAAAAAAACCCAGAATTTATCTCCTCCCTCCACATCATCAACCTTAAGAAGTCTACTGGTGAACATGACTTAAGATTTATTGTCAATAATAATCTGCATTGAATGAACCACGATTGTAAAATCAAGAAAAAGACTGAAGGTGCATGACTCATTTAGACCTTTGTCAGGCACTCACCAGCTATTTAAAGCTCTATATGGGTTTTTCCACACCTTTGCATCTCCTGTCTGGAATCCCTATCTTGTCCAGTATATTGATCTGCTGGAACCTGTCCAGAGACATGTAACCAGACAGACACCTTCTGTCAGTCATTAAACATATCTTCTCCAGGGATCAGGCATCGATACATAAAAGTTTGCTGTCTAGTGGCTGACTTGGTAGATGTCTACAAGATTAATGACCCTCTTTCCAACAACTTTGACCACCTTTTTGAATTCAATACATCGTACCACCCACGGACATGCTTATAAAATCAAAACACAGTCCAGCACCCATGACTTTTGGAAACATTTTTTTCATGTTCAGAAATGTTGAAGTATGGAATAAACTCCCTACATCTATTGTTAACTGTTAGGGCACTACATCCTTTAAAACTCTTAACTTTCCAGAATTCACCAACACTACTCATGACATGCCTAGTTATCCTTACTTTTTATGACACTTTTAATGTTCACTTTAATCTTTTTCTGTGTTTTATTTTGTGTACTGTGCATGTACTTCTAGTTTTTATAGCCATCTTGGATCTATTTCAAAACGGGGGCACCAGCTTTCATTTATGTTTTATGTAGTGTTTTTGGTACCGAAAGACTTTCAAACTGCGTATACTTATCTATTTTGTGTTATAGAACAGAAAAAAATTTTTGTATTCAAATTTATTTCATGTAAAAAATTGTCTTATTTTGATAATTTCTACCAATCACTGACATCTATTCAGTTGAAAACAGTTAGCGCTGTAACGGTGTGTATCGTATTAATCCCCTAACCCTAACCCTAACCCTAACTAGACTGTTAACCCTAACCCTAAAACTAACCCTAACTCTAGAATCCGAACTCTAAAATTGTTACACACATAGATACGCACAGCGTAATTTATTATATAAACAATATATGCGTATAAATTACGATTAAACCGGATGAAATATGTCACAGGGAATAACATTTTTATGACCGCCCAGCAGTAACTCTATTCAGCTGAATAGACGTCAGTGATTGGTTGAAATTACAGAAATACGACAACTTTAACATGGAATAACTTGCGATGTACGTTTTTTTGTTAAGAAGACTAAGAGTAAAAGATGTTTTATACGACACATTCTACCAGTGTCCCAAGTTTCAAAGTGTTTCGTTAGTGTTTCGTTAAGAAAATACTGGTGCCCCCGTTTTGAAATAGATCCGCCATCTTTCTTTACTTGAATTATATGCCTGTTTGTCTCCTTTTTTAACCTTTTCTGATAAGTTGAAGTGAATCTGTATAGAATAAGCTCAGATTTGTTATGTCTAGTGAACAGGAATTTGAACATTTAAATCTACATATTTGCATAAAACTGATGTCTTGTTTGTTTTCCTCTTTTTATCAGAGAGACTTGAAGTTTGAGTCCAGGCAGTATTTGTTGTCTGAAAAATTACTTGTTGATGTTGACATCAAGTTTAAGAAACGAAGCCCTTCAGAAGAGTTCAAAATAAAGAATATTTCTCAAGAGAGCTACAGTAAGCATGATGTCAGTGATGATAATGATTGCCATGATGATGGTGATAGTATAAAAAACAAAAAGAATAACTGTCATAGTCGGGCATCGAATGAGCCACACAAATTAAGGTAAATTATTTAATAAACATTTTTTCTAATTTTTTTTTTTAGTAAACCCAGGAAGATATAAGATATACTAGAGCTAAAATAATGAAAACATTTGATTTTATTCATCCAATTTAGTAGGATGACACAAAAATCACTTGCAATTATTTCATTCCTCTCATGGCAATATACACTGATTTTACTCTATAATGTCCAATTTTACCTAAAGGGAACATTCTACAGAGAAATAGGCATGTTATTACCAGTAATGTTGTATATGTGAATGCAAATACATAGAGATGTAACACATCAAACAACTATTATTAATGATAACTGTATCACAGCATCGACTAGAAAATTGGATGTTGTTATTCACCACTGGTCATGATACACTTGCTTGCATTGTAGCTTTCAAATGATGCCACCCCTGCCAATTAGGTGGGGAAGCCAACATCCCCCCTGAATAGAATGCCAGTCTCATTTACAGCTGAGTGAACTGGAGCAATGTGAAGTGAAGTATTTTGCTCAAGAACACAATGCACTGCTGGTTTGGGAATCAAAACCATGAGCTTTTAATCATGAGTGCAGTTTTGAAGGGAGGGGCTTAATCGATATCAATGACTCCAACATTTGACTAGTGCTTAATTTTATTGATCTCAGAAGGATGAAAGGGAAAATTGACCTTGGTGGATAGTGCTAGAACAAATATAAGTTCCAAATTTTGGCACAAGGCTAGAAATTTCAGGAGAGGGGCTAAATTAATTACATCAACCCCAGTGCTTGACTGGTACATATTTTATTGACTTCAAAAGGATGAAAGGTAAAGTTGACCCTGGCAGAATTTGAACTCAGAATGTAAGGGCGGACAAAATTCTACTAAGCATTTTGCCTAGTGTGCTAACTATTCTGCCAGCTTGCTGCCTTTAGGGCTGGAACAAATATCACAAAGCATTTTCGTCTAATGTTCCTATGGTAAATGTTCTAATGATTTGGTCAATCCACGGATGTCATTTCCTAAATTATATATCATAATGTGTGATGTTGATTGTATTAGTAATCAACACTGGTTGTAGTAACATCACTTCCCTTGTATCTTTTTTATTCCTGGATGAACATAAACACTTATTCTATCACTGCTCTCTTGCTGCAGAATACAAGGGAGGGAGAGAGAGGCAGACAGAGAAATTGTCAAACAAAATTAGAGTTCAAACAGCTTTTTGAAAGTAGTGCTATAGATAGCAATGGTGAGGAATACATTCCACCTCCCAGTAAAAGTGAAAGCTTTTTGCAAGATTGAATTGAATTACTCACAAGCTTTGACTTTTGCTGAAGTTTTGAATTCCCTATCTCCTCATTCAGTGCATTACCTTGTACTAAGTGAGTCATATTGCACCCCCCACCAATCTAAATATCTGAAAAATACAGATATCAGTTCAGGAATAGAGGAAAGGTAAAAATTCTACATCCAAAATAATTTATATATCTGGCAGTGTACTAAAATTATTTCAGAGTAAACTTAATTTAAAAACGAATTTTTATTACCAACCGTGTTCATTGTAATGCATCAAGCTAGTGAGGGAGCCTCTTAGCAGTTGCTTCAACCTGCTAGAAATAATAGCCAAATTTTCCTCATCACACCATGTTGTCTTGAAAAAAAATATGGAAGGGTCAGAATTTATGAATACTTTTGATTATAAGTCTTCCCAAATGCCTTTTAATTAACATGAGAGATGACTGGGCTAAACAACATTATAATGGGAATTTTATCTTTCATCTTGTTTCAGTCATTGGACTGCAGCCATGCTAGAGCACTGTCTTGATCGGTTTTAGTCAGACAGATTGCTCCCTCCAACACTTAGTTCTTATTTTAAAGTCTGATACTTATTCTATTAGTCTCTTTTGCCAAACTGCTAAGTTACAGGGATGTAAATAAACCAACACCAGTTATTAAGTGGTGGGGTGGGGTGGAAGCAAACACACATACACACACAAAGTTTCCATTGACCAAATTCACTCACAAGGCATTGGTTGTTTATTTATTTCCTTCAAATATTGAAGTCTTAACTGAGTTTATTTTCCTTTTTACCTTTTTTAGAGATTGTGCCTTCTGTCGCAAGAATGGTGAACAGAAACAATTTTATACCACACACAGCCTTAAGGATCAGAAAGGAAATGTGACATGCCCTGTCCTGCAGAAATACGTCTGTCCCAGTTGTGGTGCCACCGGTCTTACAGCACACACAAAATTGTACTGTCCCTATGAAAAGCATTACATATCACCAGTGGTCAGCCACTTAACTCCACGGATGAGCTCAGGGAAAAGACGCACAAAATTCCAGTTATAACCTGCATATCCTTTTTTCTTCGCAATGATGGAAACATTTCTGCTTTTATGATCGTCAGACTTGACCGTAGCACTCAATGTCATAGTCACCATTGAGTCAATAAGGAAATTTCAATGGAATTAGTTGCTCAACTTATTGGAAACAGTAATTCAGTCTTCCTTATAACACATCCTTGCCATCTTAGAAAAAGAGAAAGAACACATGGGATATTGTAGTCTAAGATACAATATGTGAAATTAAGATGAGCACCAGAGCTGTTTTAGCAGCATTATAGTTTCCTCGGCAAATCATAGCACTGAGATCTACAGTATTTAACTGCAAGCCACAGAATATATGAATCAGAATTGGGTCTCTAGAATCTTGAGGATCCCAGCCTGCTCATACCTGATGAGCATGACAGAAAACCACAGACCTAATTTATTGTACTTACATTATTGAATACTTTTGTTTTTTAAAGCGTCATTAGACATTTGCTGGTCCTTTATTTTTTAATTGATAATTAAGCATTAAAAGATAAAACTGTTTTATGTTAACGATTAAATATAAAATAAACAATCGAGATTAGGAAGCATTACAACACACACTGAAAGTATTTTTTACTTGAAAATCTGGGAAAGACTTCCGTCCCCTCGCATTTCTCCGAAATTTATTTATTAAAAAAATTTTTTTTTTGTCAAAACCCCCGTTTTCAGATACGGAGGTTCGGGAAAATTGCCCGAAATCGGCATTGTTAATTCCCCACCTCCCAATTCTTCAATTTTTACTTTTTCCCCCAACACTAACCCTAACCCTAAAACCACAGCCCTAAAACCCTAACCCTAACCGAACCTACAGAAATGTTATGAAATTTTTGTCCGAATCATAATGTCCGTATTTTTCCGCATATTTAGAAAAAAATAAAAATAAATTCTTAAAAAAAAAAATTTTACAAAAATGTTTGGAAATTTTTTTCAGGATCATAATCTCCATATTTTTCCGCATATTTTGAAAAAAACATTCTGAAAAAAAAAAAAAAAAGAAGGAAATGGGGGTGGGAGTGGTAATTTAAAAATGCCGATTTTTTTTTTGCAGATTCGTATTCCCCGTAACCGAAAAGTGGGGTTTGTGTCGGAAAAAAAAAAAAAATTAAATTTAAAAAAAGGGGGTATTTTTTGGGAGGGACGGGCGGAAGTCTTGCCAAAATCGGCAAAAACCTGGTCAGGGTTAGCGACAAATTACTGTTTCAATAAGGTGTCATCCAACCCATACAAGCATGGTAAAAGCAGACGTAAAAACGGTGATGCATCCAACACTATGACATCCAGTTTTTTAATCTTAGCATTATTTTTTAAAATTTATCTTCAACACTAATTATTAATAATTAATAGATAAAGGATCAGCAAAGTTCCAATTATTCTTTCGCAAAAATATTCAATAATAATGGAAGTAAAATAAATGATGGGACTCATAGTGTACTGCAGTACAAAAAAAAAAAAAAGGGTCTTTTATAGGACCTTACTTGTTCCAACCCACACGGTTCCTGCCTCTAGAAATATAAAAGATACTTAGACGATAAATACTACAGCATCTTTATAAAATATTATCGTATCTCAACCAACCTGGAAATAAATGTGATCCTTATGTTACGATATAGCTGTGACATAAGGTTGGGTCGCCAGTTTGCTCACTCAGTACGACCCATTAAAACATGACATAACATAATTCTAGATTTGTCATATCTTCTGAGTCTACGAATGGGACTAATCGCGAGAAGCTTTTTAAAATAATCTATTATCGATTCATTGTTTATTTCTAAGTTGTTGTGTGAGAAAGAGAGAGAAAAAAAAGGAAGAAAAGAAAAGAAAAAAAAAAAAACTTCTTTGGAAGAAGCGGTGAATTTCTGGCCAGCTAAATACTGCAACGCAATTTCAGAACTGATTTTATTTTAGTCATGTCGCTTTTATACGTTCTAAATATTACCATGGTTTCAAGTTCAAATTCAACAGATGGCTGTGTGGTTAAGAAGTTAGCTTCGCAATTAAATTGATTTAGACTTGATCCTACAGCGCGGCGCTTTGGATAATTATTTTCTACTAGTCACGAACCAACCTAATTCTTGTCAATGAAATTGTGTAAACGAAAACCTTTGAAAGTCCGTCTTAGTTTTCTTGTACTTGGATAGTAAACTTAAACTGCAGTTTTGATTTAACACGAACTCAGTTTTAGCGTGACATTAACAGAATCCACTCTGTTAGAATCATTTGGATCAGAGTTTGAAATAACTTTCTCAGTTCTTTCATTAGGCATAAATGTCGTTGTTACATGTATGAAATAGCAAAGTCAAATCTATCCACTAACGCACCCTCCTATATATAATAAAATCTCTATTCGTCATTCACATAAACCCAAACTCCCATCAGTGTTGTGTTTATTAATACTGAACAAACCACGTTTGTGGCTACATGTTGACGGCTGTTCAAGATCTGAACTAACCTCACAAATCTATTTTAAATAAACTTTCTCATTTAATTCACTCAAACTAACCATTTTTCTTTGTTTATTAGAGAGAGCTTGAGAAAGAGAGAGAGAGAGAGAAAGAGAGAGAGAAAGAGAGAGAAAGAGAGAGAGTATTTTTGTTTTCAATTATGGATGAAAATTTCAAAACACAAATTGCGTGAAGAAAGCCTAGGTCTGAGCAGCCGATTTACGGGTATGAATGTTAGCAACACCACACATTATGTGTGTATGTATTGGTTTGTTTGTTACAGTGTAGCCATTATTTCAAAGATCTAAAGACCGCTTGGCCGTGTCGAATTTATAGCTACACTGGATCAAATAAAGGTGCCGAAAATTGTAGTGATGTGTCTGTCGACAGCAAAATGTTATAAACATACGCACATACTAACACACATGTTTGGAAAGTGGGCGGAGTTTAGTGTCAAGTCGCTGTTCAACGTTAAATCGAGAGGGTTTGTTATAATTTCTTTGAATGACCCCGTCATTGTTGTTGTTGAGTTCGGCGTTGAAGACGTAACGGAGGTATAAACACCACCAATTTGCGAGGCTGTAGGTGGTGTGGCGTGGCGTGGAAGTATAGCTGACTCAATTGCTTTCACCTCTTTACTCGAATTTTATCGAACCAATTAAAGGGAGCCTCTATGCGCCCTCAATCTGCTAGAAATAGCAGTCAAATCTCGTCAACTGCACCCTACCCTCTTAAAACAGAAAGGATAGTTAAGACAATGTCCTAGATTCGAAAAAAGACGAGGATGGTCAAAGTTAGAACATCTATTTTAATCAGAATTTTTGTGACTTGGCAACAACTACTAGTACGGGATCTTAATTTTCTTCCGACCACTTAAAAAGTATTTCTAATTTAATTTTTCCAAACACTCACGAGATTATTTTATACATTCCAACAGTTTTTTCAAATAGATCACAATTTTCATAATCAACAGCTTTAGGTCCACTAATACCTAATTCCTCCATACGAAACCTAGCAGTTAGTCAGCTTTTCTACCTAGTAATGTAAAAGCAAAATCAAACTGCTAAGAGAAAGAGTACTCTCGTCCAACCATGTGCCTTTTCTCACGGATACAACTATAAACGGGAGTCACCACAACAACAAATAGTTGCCGCTTCCGTTATGTGGGCAATGGAAGTGTTCAGTTGGCTAAAATTGCATAACTTTAAATGCCTGCAACTTTAAATAATTTCTATTAAGAACCCCGGATCTTTCTGATTTGGCGGACACCATTTGTTTTCTAACGAAACATTTTCAAACTTGGAACACTGGTACAATGTGTCATATAAAACATCTTTTACTCTTAGTGTTGTTGAGAAAAGTTTATATTTTAAAAGTTATTTCGTGTTAAAGTTGTCGTATTTCGGTAATTTCAACCAATCACTGACGTCTATTGAGGTGAAAACAATTACTGCTGTGGATTGTCAACAAGACGTTGTGGCGGTGTAATGGGATCTTTTCCCTTGAATAAAAGTAGTGCCGTTTGTCAACTACAACTATCGGTGGTACAAACGCACGAACGATGTCATAAATAACAGTACCGCCGATAGTTGTTGTTGACAAACAACGGCACTAATTTTATTCAAGGGAAAAGATCCCATTACACTGCCACAACATGCTGTTGACAAACCACAGCAGTAATTGTTTTCACCTCAATAGACGTCCGTGATTGGTTGAAATTACCGAAATACGACAATTTTAAACATGAAATAACTTCGAATATGAAAATTTTTTCTCTGTTCTATAAGAAAATATACAAGTATACGAAGTTTGAAAGTGTTTCGGTAGAAAACACACTAAATAAAAACTAAATAAAAAAGTTGTGTCCGCCAAATCAGAAAGATCCAGACCCCCCTCCTCCCAAGAAAAAACAAAAAAGCCCCCCACCCAAAAGAATTATAAAGAAAAAAAAACAAGAATTATACTATGTCTTCTCATTAATAAAGGGGGAATAGAGGGTTAAAATTGAACTCATATTTTTGAGGAAGTTTGGTATTTGTCAGTTTAAGAATCGTTGCATTAGTTAGAACCCTCTACAATCGTGAGATATTTTGACTGAAGGGCACCACTACAAGTATACCAGCCCCAGCTTAACTATAAATGACTGGAAGCAAACTCTTTAGGTAAATAATTGTTACTTGCGTGCTCAGTTTTATTATACGAGTTCCTCTTGCTATGTGCAATGTGGTTTTGGTTAGAGCAACCATAGGCAACTTTCTGAATCGAGACGTGAAAAAAACTTGTTGAGTTTTTGTCAAAAGTTTTAATGTTTATATAGATATGACATTACGCGTACTATTCAAAAAACCACAGATTTCCTAGCTTTGAGCTTTACAAAATTCTAGTGCGAGTGGTGTCAAGATATTAATTTCGGTAATTTTTCGGATTAACACCCGCACGATCTTCGCTAGGGTGTTAGGGTTAGGGGGTACTACTAAAGCAGCGCGGACCCGAACGCGCAGTCGCGCGTCCGCGCTAGCTAGTCTTGAGTGGTCGATCCTAACCCTAACCCTATCCCTAACCCTAACCCTAACCCTATCCCTAACGCGCGTGTGCAAATGAATACGTGTTTAGGGTTAGGGTTAGGGTTAGGATCGACCACTCACGACTAGCTAGCGCGGACGCGCGACTGCGCGTTCGGGTCCGCGCTGCTTTAGTAGTACCGGGTTAGGGTTTTAGGGTTTGGGTTAGGGAATTCCGTCCCTAACCGTAACCCTAACCCTAAAACCTTAACCCTGACCCTAAAACCCTAACCCTAACACCCTAGTGAAGATCGTGCGGGTGTTAATCTGAAAAATTCCCTTAATTTCTTGGTTCAAGGTAGGAAAAAAAATATAAGAGTAGCCTCCCCTGAATATTGTCTTCCGTTTACATTATCATTCATTGATTTTCTTTTACAAGACGCGTGCTCACAAGATTAATGTGGTGACATCGGTGCTGAAATAGTAGTTTGAATGTGGAAAAAATATGCATACATGTTTTATGGCCCTTACAGCATTTGCAACATTCCGTATTAGTAAAGCATCAGACAAAATGCCTTCAACCTCAAGAACTTGTCAATGAGATTTTATGGCACTTCTCAATCAGACTCGCCCAACAAAACAAATCCAGAATCAAAACAAGAAAACCCAAACATGCATAAATATTGGTTTCAAATTTTGTCACAAGGCCAGAAAGTTCGGAGGAGGGGGCAAGTTGATTACATCGACTCCAGTACTTAACTGGTACTTATTTTATCGACCTCGAAAGAATGAAAGGCAAAGGTGAACTCAGAACGCAAAGTCGTACGAAATGCTGCTAAGCATTATGTCCGGAGTGTTAATGCTTCTGCCAGCTCGCCGTCTAAGAATATATACACAAAAGGCAACGAAGCGGTTACATAGGTTGAAACAACTTCCAGTTGGATATTTCGTATAACTAAACAAATCGGCCAAACTCACACGCTCTCCAAAATACATAAATGTAAAATTTAAATAGAATTATTTTTGTATTTTACTTATGTTTAGATCAAGGTTATTCCTTCACCTTCTTTAATCTCTATTGAAAGAGTAAACTATTTGTTAATTTAGCTTTCATTTGTTCTTTTTTTTCTTATTCTAAAGAAGTATCTTTTTCCAATTCCTTGATTAATTCTTCTCCGAGTTCCAAGTAAATCGCTTTACAAATAATTTATCTTTCAGCATTTGCTTTTACAGAATGCTTGTTCTGACAGAGTTCTTAAACAAGAATATTCTTACAACTCATTCCAACGAATGTGTCAAGATAGTTATAACATTTAATTACAAATATTTCGAATTATTAAGCTCGTCTTCTATGGTTTTGAACATGCACCAGTCTTCAGAAATATTTTCTATAGAAATCATACACTGTCTGCTGATAAACAGTAGCTCTTCTGTTGATCATCAAAATAATTTAGTCTGTTTTCCTGCACAGCGGGTGAGAAACGAACGGCTAGCAGAATTTATTGATATGAGAAATATACTGTATCATGAGCTACCATTAAGTTTAATATCTCTAATTTAGTAATAATTCAACCTTTGCTGATAGAAAATGTCTTTCTTATGTAAATACATTGCACCATTAGGAATTCCAAACCATCAGCTGTAAATTCTGAGTGATTTCATCATCAAGATTCGTTGGTTATGTTGTCTTCCCTCCTAATTAAACATCAGTTGTTTTGCAGCGTGCTAACGATTCTGCCAGTCACCGCCTTGCACGATTTTCTTATATTGAAACATTTACTTATTCGTTTCGGTAATTCAATAAACTCAAGAGAAGACTTATTTCCATTCCCCATTGTTGTTGGTCCAAATTTTAATTTTTCAACTTTCAGTCACATTTCAGTTTTGTTATTATTTTCTGTATTCAAAATCCTGTTAAAATCGACTTTGTATTTTATCTTTTACGAGGTCGATAAAATAAACTATCAGTCAAGTACTACTCCACTATGTGCCTGTCAGAAAAACCTTTGAGTTATTTCCCTTACACTTGTTTATCTTACACTCATTTTCTTTTAAGTAAAGAAACAAAGCAGAGTGAAAAAACACCCTTTTACATTCACTAATGTTACCAAAAATTACGTTACTAATATTATTGAGTTACCTTCCTTGCTTATTGCTTTTAAATTTATAACAAACTTAGGAGGAGTTTTTATCTATTAATTGTCTACATGGATTATTTGAAGCGTGACCACGGTCAAATGACTGAAACAAGTTAAAAATAAAAAGTTCATTTATCCAAAGTTTCTCAACTCCATATATTACATGCAGTAGCGTAGCTAGGGTAAATGGCGCCCAGGGCACAGCCAAAATTTGCGACCCCACACCACAATTTCCAAACCTAACCCATCCGACCCATTTTTAAGAGAAAACGAAACAGTTATTTAGTCAGAATATATTCATAAAATTTATTTATTCAGAAAGTAGACATTGACTATTTTAAAGGAGGGCCCTTCTAGCTTTCTTCGACGCAAAGTTGTCAATGATGCAATCGAAATTGGTGTTCTCCACTTCTCGCTTGATACTCAGCAACGCGAGGTCACGGAGCCTTCCTTGTGTCATAGAAGCTCGCAGGGAGGATATGATCAGGTTCAGCTTGCTGAAGGATCTCTCGCAACCAGCAATGGAAACAGCTACTGTCAGCAGAATCTGTATCACGACGAGAAGGTTAGGGAACACACTTTCATCTTCATATTGGACGATAAATTGGAGAAGCTCCTCAGGATTTGATATTTGGAGGTGTTCGCGACCTGCAAGTAGCATTCTGCAATCGAGGATTTCTTCGAAAAGTTCGGTTGCATCGATATCGTTGCTGTAGTTGTTTCTAAAGGTATTGCAACGTGTCCGGAAATCCGCAAAACTGCATCCATCCGAGCACTCCATCTCGTTTCAGATTGTGATTTAAGAACCACAGGCATTATGGCCTTCAGTTTGCCCCAGCGGTGTGTCGAACGAGAAAAGAATACGTAGAGTGTTTCGATTGCGCCAAAAAATGCAGACATCAGCAGCTCTTGTTTAGCTGCGTGTAGGCCGACTAAGTTTATATATATATACCGGGAGGTAGAAATACTCGGGTTGGTGTCCAAAGGTGCAGTAAACCCACTAGAAATGACGGACCTCCTGGCTTTTGTCAAGGCATCCCTCTAACAGAAGGCTAACTCGTCTAAAAGCCCGCTGCTCTACTGAACTGAATATCACACACTTTGCTTGTCTCTGGGTTCTTTGGTAATGCTCAGGAGAGTTGCTGTGCTGTTGTGCAAACCGCACTCGTCTTAAAACCCTTGCACAGGCATTGCTGACACTATCAGCGGTGGGTATACTTGTCTAACGAGTAGTCAGCCATCATATAAGTGAAGGCATGATTAGGGTGTTACACTCACGATCTCTAGATCGTGGTTTCAATTCTTAGACCGGGTGGTGCGTAGTGTTCTTGAGTAAAACACTTCATCTCATCGACACCGTGCACCTGTTCGGGTAAAGTCAATTTGATGGAAGGAGTGAGCCAATATAGAGCACATACATTTGATCACTATAGACAAATCATTTGTACATCATATAAGATGGAGGGTCCATCGTATAAGAGAGTAGCAAAAAAGTTAGATTCAGAGAATCAAGCGGCACTCACAGTAAGCTTCCCATTCGGAATCAGCTATCAGTTTATGTAGTAATCAATTACCGTGTAATGTAATGTGTCCGTGTAACTGAAAATCCTGATAATTAATTTTTCTGAGGGAGGTAAATAATGTATAAAGTTAGGAAGTGTGAGAGTTTAATATAGACTTACTTTTTTCATATGACCTCCATATGATTACAGCCGTTTCATAACCTTTATCATGTAGTATTATTAATTATAGTAAGCAAAGTTATACATGTGATTATATCAATATGAATGTCCAGCTTTATACAATGCAATTGTATATTCACAAACTGATACGAATAAAGAAAGTTAACTCGTCAGATCACCGGCGACATCATGGGTACATCTATACTATCGCTCCTTTTCCTTAACTGGTACATTTTTATCAATTCCAACAGGATTAAAGCCAAACCTGACATCATAGCAGAGAGAGCCGGAACGAATACTGTTCTGCACTGCTCTGTAGCGAGGGACCGACTGTGATTTGAATCATTGCTCTCAGATTTTCCCAGTCTATAATCACGAACTAATAATTTACCTCCATAAAAAGTGTCGAATAGCGCACATTAATTAACTTATAGTGTCGAATGACGCAAATTAATCATATGTAGTGATTTAAATTTCTTGAACTATTTTCATAGTAAGCAAGTTACTTACAAAAGATTCCTAACCGCTACGTTCATTGAACGTTGTTTCATTAATTTATTAGATGTACATTTGTATATATACCGTATTTCTCCGAAAATAAGACGGGGCTTATATTAATTTTCACTCCGAAATGACGCACTAGGGCTTGTTTTCAGGGAAGTTCATATTTTTTTCATGCACCGAAAAACGACATTATGAAAGAGAAAATTACGAAATTACTAAATAAACAGAAATTATGGAAAGCGATCTACATTTACTAAACGATTTACATGTTCTTTTACTCAGAAACTTATTAACAACAATTTATTCAAAAACAGTCATGTCATCGTCCTCTGGAATGTCATTGTCCTGCAAATCACCGGATTCCAAAATTCCTGCTGAGTTTCGTGTGACTCCATTTCCTGCAGAACTTTCGTCCCCAATCTCTCATGTCGAGCAATAAAGTTCTCACTAAATGAGAAGTTCTTCTCCAGGTAGCCTGCTCGTAGTGCATTGGCAACACAGCTGTCTGGGATTTTGTTCCATGAATTTGTCACCCAAGTCACGATCTCCTGCAGGCTGGGTTTCACAAAATTTCCACCCTGATTTCTTTCCATTCTGATTTCAATATAGTCATTGATTTCCATGCGTAAATGGTCCTTGAATGATTTCTTTATTGTAATGTCAAGAGTCTGGAAATAGGCAGTCATTCCTGCTGGTATCATGATTTGATCTATTCTTCTTTCTGCAAGGAAGTTCTTCATGTCTTTTGCGCGGTGCGTGTTGGCTGAATCCCAGACTATCAGACCTCTTTGGCTTCCTCGCAAAATAAATGGCAGCATGAAATCGACCCACTTCCTTAAGATACTATTTCCATCGAGACGAATTACCAAAATACATGTAACTCGTGCACTTTCGTAACCAGTGAAGGGAATGTAGATTGACGACGCACCCCTTTGATCAATTGTCGATTATGATCTTTGGCCTATGAACACTGCAGTTTCACCCATAGCAATCATGTTGGAGAGACGGTATTTAGAAAAGTGTATTCCATCAACAAACGACTTAAATGCAAGTGCACGTTTAATAATCTTGGTATCTTCTAGTTTGAAGTGTTGTCTGCCTTCTCAGAGAAAGTTCATGTCGCTGAAGGAAACCACCCAGCCAGTGTTGCGATGCTTTGAATTCTTCTGGAAATACACCAAACAGTGGTGCATTTACAAGGGCAAATGCTTGAATATCAGTCCTGCGAACAGCCAAAGCCTTTGCTCTCCCGTCAGCAATCCATTCACAGATGACGTCTTCCAGCTCAGAAAATGGTGGTTGCTGACCTGATCCACACTTGCGCTTCTTTGCATTTCCCTCATCCACTTGTTGACTGAGCTTAATCGTAGTCTACTCGTCATTTTCGAACCATTCAGAGATCCAAATTCTTTTCTTTGCAGAAAACAGTAAGATTCTTGCCCATTGATTCCTCCACGATTCCTTTCTTATAGTTGATAGAATAACTCTTTCTTCTTGCACTCATCTTGTCTTGGGGTGAAAATGACCTGACAAATGATTTCCCATGCAATTACATCATGTTGTTTTCTGGAAGATTTTTTTATCTTGAAAGCAAATGTGTACTTTATTGGGGTTTTTTTGCAACTACTGACCAGTACTGACCACTGACGAAAATGTTACGCAACACATTTGAAAGCTCCGAACATGGACTGTCGATTGATGTATATAGCTTGTTAATATTTGTGTTACGAAAGAGACACCAGGATAGATTTTGTGACGCATTATTTTTAGCCGCCAAAAAGATATTTTGAACAGTGTATACACCACAACAAAGCGGTTTGAATCAATATAAAGAGGCTGCTTATTGCTTTCGTCTGCCTACCGCTCTCAACTAGGGCTTATTTTAAGGAAAGGGCTTATATTAAAATTATCCTGAAAATATCATGCTAGGTCTTATTTTCTGGTTAGGTCTTATTTTCAGGGAAACACGTATAATTTTCTCCGTTTCTTCTGTCCTTGTTTTCGTATACATTCGCTGCTTTCTTCCAAGAAATCTAATGCTCTTAGCTTAGTCTGTCCTTGGGGCTGGCCAGGTTGGAGCAATCTCGAGTATAACCAGCCAAAATTGAAAAGATAATCTGGAACTCGACTGAGGAAAGAAAACTCCGAATGACCCGTCCTTGTTTTCTTTGTATCGTCTAACTGGATGTTTTGTTGTCCCTTTCTTGTATCACCTAACTGTCTAGATGTTTTGCGTTCTTGTCCTATTTTGTGTATATATATATATATATTAATAGTAATAGTAAGACAACAAAAGAATAAAAGAGACCTCGATATTATGTAAATAGAGGAATTTATCTGTAATATAATATGTGACAATTATTGTCGGGGCGGAAACCTGCTCCGGCATCTCTTCAGTTATCGAGGCAATCAAAATATGCTATGAAAATGACCATTAAACAAAGGGAAATTACTATATAATTGACCGTTATTAAGACAAAAGAGCTATTAGAATGACCGTTAAATAAGGGGGTGGGGACCGAATGGGAGGAAGTAAAAAGTAAAGGAGTAAAAATACTCATAGCAATCGCGTATGCGCGCATTACATACATACACATGCGCGTACGCACACCCACGTACATGTGCCTATATGCATATGCTCACTCACACGAAACACACACATGCGCACCCATACATACGCCAATAGATGCACATATATATTCAACCATGCATGTACACGTATACATATGCACACACACGCGCGCGCGCACGCACACACACATACACACGTGCACATACCCATACGCGCACAGTTATATTCAAATACACGTCTAAAAATATGCACATGCTATATGCTCACTCGCAGTCGCGTGGAACACATGCATGTACACCCATAAAAAACCACAAAATGAAACCAGCTGTTCATGCAGGGATAAACATTTGTGCCCGCTAAATGCAGCTTGCATGTCCGAGACCATCATTTATGAAGCCACCGTAGACTCTACAACCACTAGGAGCACAGTTTTGACAAAGAAATATGTGGGCCTTACAGAGGGGCATTTCAAGACCAGGTTCAACAAGCACACCTTGAGCTTCAGGGATAAAAGGTAAACGACCAAATTATCCAGTCACATATGCTCCTTAAAAGAAAGAGGTGTCAGTTACAATATCCATTGGAAGATCTTAGCCAAGTGTAAGCCTTACACCAACGGCAGTGGAAAGTGCGGTCTTTGTGATATGGAAAGATGGCTCATCTGGAAAAGCAGCTTAGACCCCGCTACATGTCTAAATTCAAGAACTGAAATTTTTGGATCATGTCCAAACGTGGCTAAATATTTGGGATCTTTTTTAAAAGGGGGGGCCACATTTTTCATTAACGAAATACTTTGAAACTTGGAACACTGGTAGAATGTGTCATATAAAACATCTTTTTCTCTTAGTCTTCTTTTAAAAAAAAGAAATCCATAAATTATTCCATGTTAAAGTTGTCGTATTTCTCTAATTTCAACCAATCACTGACGTCCATTCAGCCGATATACATTAAGTGCCGACTACATAAACAAACGATTCTGAAACAATTAACCCTAACCCTAACCCTAGGGTTAGGGTTAGGGTTAAAGCAAATTTAAAATGAAAAAAGCAAATAAAACGAAGGTATGGAGATTAAATACGCTTTACATCGCTTAATCAGCCAAAAGAGTAAATATAAACAACTGAATACTTGTCAGTGATTGGTTGAAATTATCGAAATAAGACAATTTTTTACATGAAATAAATTCGAATACAAAAATATTTTTCTGTTCTATAACACAAAATAGATAAGTATACGAAGTTTGAAAGTCTTTCCGTACCAAAAACACTACGTGAAACATTAATGAAAAATGTGGCCCCCGTTTTAAAATAGATCCAATATTTGCTACGTTTTTGGTCCCCCAAGATCACAGATAGAACTTGCTTTTTATATTGTGTCCACGTACAAGCTTTTTACATATACTCTCCATACTTTTTACATATATCTTTAATATATTTTTCACATATTTTTTTACATATTTATAGAGATACTTATTATTTTTTAAAAATATTTTGAAAATATATTTTTGAAACATTTTTATTGTTTTATATATTTTTACACATTTTTCTGTATTTTACCTTTTACCCTGCATTTTTCTTGTGCTTGTGCGTAAATAGACGTGTATATGAACTTTTTTGTGCGTGTGCGCGTGTGTGTGCGGGTATGTATATATGTACATGTATATGTACATGTGTATGGCTGCTTATATACGTGGGTGCACATGCGAGTGTTCCACGCGAGTGTGAGTGAGCTTGTGTATGTATGTACATGCGCGCACACGCGATTTCTATGAGCATTTTTACTCCTTTACTTTTTACTTCCTCCCATTCGGTCCCCCCCCTTATTTAACTGTCATTCTAATAGTTCTTTTGTCTTAATTATGGTCAATTTCATAATAATTTCCCTTTGTTTAACGGTCATTTTCATAGCATATTTTGACTGCCTCGATAACTGAAGAGATGCCGGAGCAGGTTTCTGCCTCGACATCCGAAACTCGGAGTTTTATTATGGCAACCGAATAATTGTCACATATTATATTACACACACACACACACACACACACACACATATCGATGCAGATAAATAAAATATTTGTAAACTCAAATTTTAGTGTTGTCATTCTTTGTACACACAATCTGTCTCGCATTGTAAACGGTCTAAAAAGAATATATGCCTGACCATCCACACCGAAGCGCTGACAACTCTACCACAGTAACAACAATACGGACGACGACGACCACTGAGCGATTTGAAGAGATTTTTCGAGACACAAAACATACATGCACCTACATACACAAAACGAAACAAACATGGGACACAAAGCACCTGTTTACCTATATCCCTCACACGGAGTCCTTAAAGACTAGTTTGCTTTTCCTACCATCGGCAAGAACTGTCCTATTTTCATGACTTACTGAAATGAGATGCAATTAATTTTCTTGACATTGTTTTCAAAGAAGACGAAAAGATGCCGAGAAGTGATCTGAGGCGAAAAAACAAGCGAACCTATACTCGGTTGTTCGATCTGAAAGAAATAACCAAAGGCCCCTGTCATAGAATTAATGAAAGCGGATATCGTAGACAAAATTAGATAATGTAGTCTAGGGACTAGCTACAGCAGCTAGGCTGATTCGAAACCGATTCCACATTTTTATTAATTGTCAAACAAATTTCCGGTTCTTTGTTTTCTCTTCTCTGCTCTTAGAGATTTATGTGAATGAGTTGACCTCTGAGACCTACTCTGGTCATGGAAGGGTCAGAGATAAGTCTGGAGAAATCTTTTGTCTTGGGTTGATCTAAACAACCTTTGTTATAGCCAAACGTATATAAACACAAGAAAGTTAGATCTCTTTCTCTTTCGGCTAATTCGACCGCTTGCCGAGGAGAGAAAATTTTTGTTCCCTATTTTTATTGCCTCTAGCTGCCTTAATCACTTTCTCTCTGACAGCACAGGGAAAAAGCTAGTTCCCACATAGAATGAACCATGGAGCCACAGAATATCTTACTGCATTGACAAACAATGCGGACACAACAACGCGACGACATCGTTTATTTTATAATAACGACTAATATCATAATTCATATTAAATAAATGGCCATCTTCATGATTATTTTTTCTTCATTCATTCATTTCCCTGATGCATCACATCCGTCCAAGTTATATCGTTACGTTTTTGGTGACCTCGGACGAAAGAACAACAGCCTTCCTTTACTTTTTGGTGACTACGACTTGATTATAGTAGCATTAGATATGTGTTAGCCTCAAAACAAACCGAAGAAATAAACAATAACACGGGACGTTTATAATTGGAAGGCGTTCTTTCAATTGTGTCCTCAATCAATGCGAACCCGACGCTAACTGTTGACAACAACATGATGAAGAAGCAAAATGGAAGCAAACGTAATGTTTGTTAGTCGAGGAGTCTCAAATGTATCAAATGTCCGAAAGAGAAATAAACTAAATGTTATTTATCTCAATATACGCAGCATAAATAAAATCTTCGTCGCACGTCAGGTTTGGCTATTGGGCTATGATTGTCAGGTCGTTGCCCTCCGTAGAGAACAATGTATTAGAAGCATAACGAGCGGCTGCTTGATAGTCGCGGGCGCGCATACGCTCTCTCTCTCTCTCTCTCTCTCTCTCTCTCTCCCCCGCTCACACACACACACACACACATCTTTTTATATTTTACTTGTTTAAGACTGTGGCCATGCTGGAGCATCGCCTTGAAGAATTTTTTTGTCGAATGAATCGACTCCAGTATTTATTTCTTTTTAAGCCTGATATTTATTCTTTCGTACTGTTTTGCCGAACTGCTAAGTTACGGGGACGTAAACACAACAACATCGATTGTTAAGCAGTGGTGGGAGACATACGCACGCACACAAACGCACGCACACAAACGCACGCACACACACACACACATGTATAGGCGCAGGTATGGCTGTGTGGTAAGAATTGTGCTTCCCAACAACATGGTTTCAGCTTCAGTCCCACTGCCCTTCGTCCTGCGCAACTGTCTTTATCTATAGCCCTGGGCCGACCAAAAGACTTGTGAGTGAATTTGATAGACAGAAACCGAAAGAAACCTGTCGTACACACACACACACACACGTACGTCACAAAAACCGTGGACAAAATGAAAAGCAACATAAACAGAGCACAGAAAACAAACAGGCTACATAAAGAATATTTCCTTCATCAGCAGCCCCTATTCTAAACTAAGCGTTTCGAAGAGTTAGAGCAGGACGCATTGTTAGAATAGCTCTTCCCGTGGAAACAAATTAAATTAAATTAAATTTGTAATGCGGAGGAATTAAGTGGCAAACAGAAAACACGACAGGAAAATGAAACAGTGAAAATAAACAAGAAGGACTGTAAGGCCAGACGTGAAAAAATATCTGTATACTGAACGCTGTGATGTGACGAACTTGAGGGGAAGAGAGAAGAAAGTTCGCGCTAGCTTGGCAGTGGCCAAGAGAGGAAAGAAAGCAGGAGCCGGTCGCATGTGACCAGCGAGGGGTAAGGAGAGAGAGTGGTAGAGAGAGAAAAAAAGGGGAGGAAGTTGAACATAGGTAAGCAACGAGAGACAGGGAGGAAGAGAGAGAAATAGTAGTGAAGGGGACAGGCGAAGAACAACGTGTGTGTGCATGCGTCTTTATGTTCTGTTTGTACCCTGCCATCGCTTGGCAACCGGTGTTAGTTTGTTTATGTCTCCGTATCAGGCTTAGAGAAAAAAAAAGTACCGGAGTCGATTTGTTCGACTAAACACTTCAGGGTGGTGCCCCAGCATGGCTGTACTCCAATGACTGAAACTAGATAAGATAAAAAAAAAAATCTTTTACTTGTTTCAGTCATTGGACTACGGCCATACTAGGTTACCGTCTTATATATATATATATATATATATATATATATATATATATATATATATATATATATATATATGTGTGTGTGTGTGTGTGTGTGTGTGTGTGTGTGTGTGTGAGTGAAAAGAAAAGCCGTTGGAAAACCGATTATAGCAGCGACTCCATCTAAGAATACCTGAAGAAGGAATTTTATTCTGAAATATTATCAGACTATGGATGACTAAATTACAACAGGTGTATAGCCCATTGTTTGTATTAAAGTTCATTGGTGTACCATTCAAAACTTTTTATTCTTTACAAGTGTACATGCAGTTCTATATTTAAGAGATGAGGAATTATTTACATTATTTACATTTGACGGATATTTGTCCTCATCTTGTTTGTTGTTAACACAACGTTTCGGCTGATATACCCTCCAGCCTTCGTCAGGTGTCTTGGGGAAATTTTGAACCTGGGTTCTCATTCCTAACGATGTTACTATTATTATATTATTATTATTATTACTATTATTAATCAGGTCGCTGCCGTGAATCGAACTCGGAATCTTGGGGTTAGTAGCTCGCGCTCTTAACCACTACGCCATATGCCCACGGGAGGGAAAGTTGAGGTAGAAGTGAGAGTCCGTGGCTTTAAAGTTGGCGGAGGTGGTGAGAGAGTGAGTGAGCGGATCAATGGAGAGAGATATCAAGGAAGTTTATGGAGGTATCAAAGGCCGTCGTTGTGCGGGATCACAGTGTACAGGGATTTTATGCCCATGATGAAAAGGAGGCGTGAAGGGCCGGGAGGGAAGTAAAAGGAATTGAAGAAGCGAAGGGCATGGTTAGTGTCATGTATATGAGACGGGAGGGTAGCGACCGAAGGGGAAAGGATGAGATCGAGATATTTGGAGTTGAGTTCTGTGGGGCAGTTACAGATGGAAACAACAGGGCGGCCGGGGTAGTCGGGATTTTTGTATTTTGGGAAGAAAATAGATGGTGGAGATATGGGGTGTTCGGATGATGAGGTTGGTGACAGTAGGGGGCAAGGCGGAAGATGAGACGAGGTCATGTGCAGCTAGAAGGAGGGGTGAGGTCAGAGGGGAGGAGGCGATAGAATAAGGGGTTTCGATGCTGACGGAGCGCTTCCTCCTTGTACAGGTCCGCACGCCACACCACCACAGATCAAACTTTGTCTACTGGCTTGACGACGATGTCGTTCCGTCGGTGGAAGTTACGAAAGGCAACCAATTCAGTCCGGGTGATGTTGATCGGGAGAGTTCTTTTTTGCGTCGACCAGCGCTTTGCAGTAATGCACGAACAAGTCCAGGCTGCTGAAAAGGCCTGGAGGCGGCGTTCAGTTGGGATGGGCGGTGCCCCAGCTGCCAGAAGCAACCCCGATTGTCGTGACATTGGGTGGACGTGTGGAAAAACGTGCGCAGTTTAATGAGGCGCAGGAACTAGCTGACGTCGGCGCGGGTCCCGAATTCGTCGCAGTGGGACGTGAGAGGTGTGAAGCGGAGGCCCTTGCCGAGGAGTGAACGCCCAGCAGCGGAAAGGGGAAGGTTGGGTGGTATGGTGATTACAGCGCATGGGAGCTGGGTGGGGGTGGGGGTGTGGTGTCGGGAAGAAGGGGTGTGGAGGTGTGGGAAGAAGGATTGGAATGGATGGGTGGGTCCAGATGTACCCGCCGTGACCCGTTGGGTTACAATCACTCCAAGTTGAAAATGTCGATGCGCGGCGAGAAAGTAAAAAAAAAAAATGCTATTTCGAACTTCATGCAATAAAATTCTTAAGTAATACAGTTCTCCTGCCTTTCGTGGGACAACGTAAACGTGATCAAGCGTTTCTTTGAAAACGTTCAAACGGCCTTCAACTTTTTTCTTCGCTTTCTTCTTTGCCATCCTTTGTTACTACTGTTCTAAATGAAATACATGGGTACTTCAGCATCAAATAATGTTTTTGCAATGTCATCATTGATGCACAAGGAAAAAGAATTCTGTCAATGTTCTTCTCATATGTCGTTCATTGACAGCCATATACATCCTTATTACATCTGAGCAATATTCTTTGTTCATCTGGTAGATGAACTTGCAGCTTCACTATTGCAGATGCTCTTTCATGAATTGAAAATCCTAAAATGGATGCAACTGCTTCGGATGGCCCAATGTACCTACCCTTAGATATTGACTAATTTCGTTATCATTGTTTATTTGAGCAGCAGCTTTGAAATGGCATTTTGAATGCTCTTAAGAGAGTTTCATTATAAGGTACAACCCATTTATTGTTTTCCTCCATTCTTATGAGATTCAACGCCTCCCATTACAACAGATCTTCGCCTATAAAGAGATAGTCTCTGTCTGCTTTTCTGCCTTTTGATTAAGATAAAAATTACTATTTTATTTTAAATAAAATAGTAATTTTCCCCTTTAAGAAATAAAAATCAAGTACCCGTGACGTAAACACACCACCATCGGTTGTCAAGCGATGGTGGGGGACAAACACACATACATATATACGACGGGCTTATTTCAGTTTCCGTCTACCAAATCCACTCACAAGGCTTTGGTCGGCCCGAGGCTATAGTAGAAGACACTTGCCCAAGGTGCCACGCAGTGGGACTGAACCCGGAACCATGTGGTTGGTAAGCAAGCTACTTACCACACAGCCACGCCTACACTAGCTGAGGAACTCGTTGCCGAGTAATTTTCACAATACGGACTTTTGGAAGAGCACACTCACCTAAACACAAACACACGCGCGCGCGCACACACACAGAGACACATACACATCTTTTATTTTCCAGTTGTTTCGGTAATTAGACTGCAGCCGTGTTGGGGTAACACACACATATTCTATCCATGACTATCTTGTTTTTTTTCTAGGCATTGTGTACCAAGAATATTCAGTATATCCTTTTTGTGGACGGCATGCTGCGAATTGAAGTTTTGTCATCGGTGGAAAGGAGGAGGATAAGGAAAAAGTTTTGCTCGTGACGTCATATGTTTTGATCACGTGAACCAGAGCAATAGTAGTTGCGTTAGTTATGGCGGCTGCCTTAAGTTCGACTGATGAGGATGCTGAACTGAGTGCCCAGGACGGGAACAACGATAACGACAGCAACAACAACAACAATAATAATAGCACTAATTGTCGACAACAGAGCCCTTATTCTTCTCCTTCACCGTCTGATGATGTCATTGAAAAATCAGCGGAACAAAGTAATAACATAGTAGAGTTTTTACCACTTTCCACGGCCTGGACTTTTTGGATCGATAAGTAAGTCAGTAAAACTTTATTTTAGTTTATAAATACTTCTTTTCTTCCTCCAATTTCTCTATTCAACTTGAGTTTGCGGACGAACTTTAACAAACATTAAAAAAAAAACCCCTCTATTTTCGTATTGTTGTTTTTGTGGTGGTGGTTTGAGTGACTATCTTCCTTCTACTTTCTTACTTTCTTTTTGGCAATTTATCCTGATTGCCTGTTTCGTCTTCCAAAGCTTTAAAAAGTACGAAGGAGTTTTATTTACGTAATAAAAGTGAAAAGTATCTTTTTCGTAGCTACAACTAAACTAGCATACTTTTATAATCAAGTTTTACTTTTAAAACTTCAACCAAGCTCCATAGAGATTTATTTAGACCTGGATGAATTGTTTTCAAACTACGATAGAAGCCATCGATGAAAACTAATCTCTTCGCCATACCTTTATTTGTTACCGACTTCACTTGCAGCTTGCTATGGGAAATAAGAGTATTTTACCTGCTCCGTTGAAATAAAAATTTTAAGAATATGTAGTGTTTGTTTAGATTTTGTGTCAAAATTAGCTCGGTTTGTTTATAAATGTATATATGCATTCTGTCGAACTCACTGAAGTTATTTTGGGGTGGTGACTAAGTTAATAAGCCGGCTAATAGCATTAAGCAAAGGATATAATATTATTCTGAGATTGATTGGGACCACTTTTGATAATATCATCTGTGATTATAACAAGTAGATTCTACACACACACACATATATAAGGCTTCCCTAACTAAGCCTCACACCGAATAGATGTATGAAATAATTCTACATGTATTTAGTATTTTGTTCTCTTGTTTGTAAATTCCAATGTGTATACACAACACACACATACATGCATATGTAACCGATTGTTAACGCTTCGTAATTATAAACGGCTTCTACTATATGTGTGTGTGTGTGTGTGTATAGATGGGAACTGAGACTATAGCGTACCATGTTTCATTTTCTGTGGAATCTTTCCTTAGTAATATCTTTATTAGTTTTCTTTCAGTTGGTATTTTCCACTCCCCTGAGTTGCTGGATCCATTTCGTAAACAGTAGTACTTCTACATTTTCCAGGAATAATTCAAAATAAATACATGTATATATATTGTGATGTGTATCACTATGTATGTGTGCGTGCCCATCAATTTTTTCACATTAAATTCCGATATAATCGTAATTTATGCACTCTAGAAGGTATTTGTAGAAATTTCATCAACAATTAATCATTTTCCTGAAGGTTATGAGGAAACAAAGCCGACCCGTGTGAATTTTTCCGAAACTCTGGAAAAAAGGTTTTCATCACAAATTTCCTATATAATCGAAGTTTACACCATCTGAAGCATATTTAAAAACACATTCATTAAAAAATACTAATTTTTCTATAGTTATGAGGAAACAGTTATGAAGGGGTGGGTGGTTTAGACTTGCATACGTATGCCATGTAACAGTAGTAAAATATATCAATGCTTATATTTACATAGAGCAAATATTTATTATTCGGCATAGAAATCAGTACACTGTGTGTGTGTGTGTATATAATGAATAGATATATATTAAACTTGACACGACATCGGTGGTTCAGTCATTGTAGAATCTTCTCTCACGTGAGAGGTCCAGGTTCGATTCCTGGCAAATGCACATTGTTATCGTTTGTAGATCGGTTCTAATTACTTTGCTGTAATAGAATTCTTGTCTTTATAAAAATCAAAACCTTGCCATCAAAATTATAAAATAGTGGTGTAGCCCAAATTAGAAAATAAATAAATAAAAGGTAGTGACATGTAAACCTCAAAAGTAGGTTTAATTCGTTACCTGTTGCTCAAACTACTTACCTTGTTTTCCCTCGATCTTCAGCCGTCAGTTTGTCTAGAACCTCCTAGTTGTGAGATACCTTTGTCGGCCACTACTTGTTTATTTTAAGTTACACATTAAACTGTTGGCAAAGGCCAGTAGTTCTTAGTCTTATGACAGTGTTGTCTTCATTTCCTCAAAATTCTTTTTCTTTGGACATTATCATTAATTAAGGTAGTGTGGTGGATTAGCAGAATCGTTAGAGCGTCGGAAAATCTCTTACAGTAGTTCTTCTGTCTCTTTACACTCATAGTTCAGATACCGTCAAAGTCGACTTGGTTTTTCGGCGGAATTTTGCTTTAAGCACGCCACATAATCCCTCATAACTTCAAAAAAAAAATGTTGAGTTTTCAGAAAACTTTTGCAAATTTGTGTTCTACACACGGGAATTAGGCAGAGGTAAAGAATACGCACACCACCCGTTTTCGGCGTAACAAAAACCCTAACCCTAAACACCGGGTGTGCGAATTCTTCACCTTCGCCTGGGAATTCATACGATTATGCACAAAAAAAAAAAAAAAAATCAACAAATTTTTGGTGCGTGATTTAAGGGCTATTTAGCTGTTACTTTTAGCACATCTCACGACCTCCTCAGATCCTCATTTGTTCGTCACTCTGACGTATTGATATTTTCAGTATCTTTCTTTCTCTAAATATATTTAATGGTCTATTGCTGGGATTTAAGCCCAAAATTCGAACTGTCTGTATTCTATTAAATTGACTAATAAAAAAAAAAAAAAAAAAAATTCGAAAAATTATAATAATTTTTTTCATAATCGCGTGAATTCCAATGTGTAGAATACAAATTCGCAAAAATTTTCTGAAAATTCCAAAAAATAAAATAGTTATGAAGGGTTATAGGGTATTCTTCAAGCAGAATTCCGCCGGTCTTCCATCCTTTCGGGTCGTTAAAATCTTGGTAATGTTTCGATGCTTTGCCATTGGCGATCGATGTAATTGACTAACCTTTTTGCCCCACCCGAGTTTCAGGTCCTGTGCCTATGTTAGAAACCAGCGATAGGATGGTAGAATCTAACGATTCTACCATCCTATCGTTAGATTCTACAAAAATGCCTCTTTGCATTCTGGGCTCAAATCTTGCCGGAGTCAAGTTTACCCTTTGCTTTTCATTCTTTTGGCTTCGAAGATTAAGTAATAGCCATGTACTGAGTTCGATTTCGTCTTCCAAATTTTAGGTTTTGTGCTTATAAAAAAATGACAATGATATTGGATAATTTTTTTTTTTTTATCTAACCACCAACAGTAAATTTTTTCCATTATTTCTGTATACAAAACGTGGAACGTTAAGACTTGGGATTCTGCAAAAACGTGTAGGAGAGGACAAATAAGTTATATAAAAACAGTGTGGATCACGGACGCAATACAAAAAAAGATACATTTAAGATTTGTGTAAAATCAATGACACGAAATTACTATATAAATAATCAAAACTATAAATATCATAAAATAAAGTACCCAATAGTTTAAAAGATATTTGAAAATAGCAAATATTTAGGGATTTCCCACTTACACTCCGGGTGAGAGAACTCACTTGTTAAGTGGGGTTCTTAGAATATCCCAAGTCTCTGCTTGCCAGCCACTATTCATATTGGGGGCCAGCTGAATACCTCAAAAGCGCCACTCAACATTCTGTGCTGGGCGAGACAAAAAACATACCACTCGTTTGGATCGTTCCGCTTCAGTATGTGTTAGTATTGTAGATGAAGTTGGAGGCGCAATGGCCCAGTGGTTAGGGCAGCGGACTCGCGGTCATAGGATCGCGGTTTCGATTCCCAGACCGGGCGTTGTGAGTGTTTATTGAGCGAAAACACCTAAAGCTGTACTCTTTCTCTCACTCTTTCTTCCTGTTTCTATTGTGCCTGTAATTCAAAGGGTCAGCCTTGTCACGCTGAATATCCCCGAGAACTACGTTAAGGGTACACGTGTCTGTGGAGTGCTCAGCCACTTGCACGTTAATTTCACGAGCAGGCTGTTCCGTTGATCGGATCAACTGGAACCCTCAACGTCGTAAGCGACGGAGTGCCAACAGTAGATGAAGTTAAAAGGAAAGTTTAAACGTCCGAAAGTGAAAACAGTACCGCTATACTTCAAATTCACATTGTGATTAGTATTTTCTTTAGCATGTTTCCATGTAACACTTCTTTATTCGTTTATAGCTTTTGCTTTGTATCTTTTTTCTCTGTTGTCTTTGTGGCAGGTTAAAGAAATCACGATTCTCATCATTATATTTTAATTGTGTAGGCAATGTCCTTTGTAAATGGCTTCGTCTGCTCAATTTGCCATTTCCTTTGTCTTAATAGTCTTAGGTTAATCTGTATTAGACTAGAGGCATGTTAAATGTCAATTGAAAAAGAATTAGTATCGTCACATTGTGCCATTTTCTTTATCCTAGAATTCAGAGGCACCGTTGTCATGGTTGTATAAGAAAGTTGGTTATACATCATTAGATGTATACCTGACTTTCTTATATAAAATTAGAAATATAACGGAACGCTGTACTCCAGACTATCAACTTAAACAACATTTATTCAGGTGGTAAATATATACATCTTTAGCTCTTGTTTGTTGTTACAGCTTCTGTGTGTGTGAGCATAGTTGTTGGGACGTTGTTATGTAGATGTAAGCGAGCTGTCGGGCGTAAGTCCGAAAGATGGAGAGTGACAGCTAAACACGTCCATGCTCTATTGCTGGCCAGCAAGAAAGAGATGTCTCCAGAGTTGGAATGTTGGAGACACGTCCATGCTCATGACCGGCCGACCGAGAAAAAGATAGAATAGAAGCGGGAACGCTTGGTTGTTTAATTCCACGCATGCGTGAGACTACGCATGCGCACGGCGTTACTACAGGGCTCCCTTGCCAGTGCGGAAACGCACGATAATATGAAATCTGTTAGAACGCCTGAGGCAGGATGGCCACTGAAAACCACCCACAAGATGTAACACAAAACACACACAAAGAAAAATGAAAGAAATGAAATGTACACTCGTGTGATACATGCATGCAATGTACAAATGACAATGACAAAACAACCGTGTGATACATGCATGCAATGTACAAATGAAATGACAATGACAAAACAACCGTGATGACAACTGTCCAGGAAACTGGAATCACGCGATGTAAAAGTCTGATTGTTTGTTTTCCCTGAAAGGAAAGTAAATATATGAGTGCACAAGTGTGTGTGTGATTGAAACACAGAACAAGTGAAATCCTGTTGAAACTTGGCGACGTCGGGGGGGAATACTTGTAGTTAGTTGGTAGTAGTAATTGTTGTCGTCACGGTGGTAATCTTGGTTGAACGAAGCTGGTGGCGAAAAGGTCACTCGATGATGGTGTTTGAAGAGGTGCGCTTTTACAGACGATCGACAGACAAATCTCTGTACGACCATTAGCGAAAACCTCGAAGAAAATTTTCTTAACCCAAGAGGAAAGAACGACCGTGCGAACTCAAAAAGGAGACATGGTGACGAATGGACAAACAGAGGACTCCTTTTATTTAAACGTGTCACACGGTCGAACACAAAATATATATCAATGATGATATACAAATAAAGTTATACTACGATAACAAAAATAGCCAGTAACGAGACGATAAAAGATGACCGTATGAAATGAATAACAAGAGATATTTTGTGTGGCATAAAAGATGTATGTGTATGTGAGAGTGTGAATGCGACATATAAGAACATAATAAAAAACAGGCCGTCTATATGTATGTGAGATATCACAACAGATAGAAAGTCAGTACACGTGAGAGTTTTATACCAAGTTTTTTTTTTAGTACACAATTGGAAAGTCGCAGGCTGTAATTCTTGTCTGTTTATCGTGAGTGGAAAAATCCACTCTAACAGAGGCGAGATAAAAACCGCGCTTGTTGATGTTGGTAATACGTAGTAAGTCGTGTTGACTATGGTTGGAGATGTTGGTGGCGTAGTAATCGTAGAATCGTGTTGGTCATGACGATGATGATGGTTAGTAGTTCAGTCTCCATGGCCGCATTTGTTCTTTAGTCGGGTTCACCAGTTATAAGTTGGTAGTCCAGAGTCCATGCTGCGTTTGTTTCTTCGTCGGGGTCACCACTTTATAGAAAGTGGGTTATTGCAGCTCAGCGGGCTGCGTGTTCGAATCACGTCGGGGGTCACCAGTATAGGAAAGTTGGTTATACATCATTAGATGTACACCTGACTTTCCTATATAAAATTAGAAATATAACGGAACGCTGTACTCCAGACTATCAACTTAAACAACATTTATTCAGGTGGTAAATATATACATCTTTAGCTCTTGTTTGTTGTTACAGCTTCTGTGTGTGTGAGCATAGTTGTTGGGACGTTTGGTATGTAGATGTAAGCGAGCTGTCGAGCGTAAGTCCGAAAGATGGAGAGTGACAGCTAAACACGTCCATGCTCTATTGCTGGCCAGCAAGAGACTGTCTCCAGAGTTGGAATGTTGGAGACACGTCCATGCTCATGACCGGCCGACCGAGAAAAAGATAGAATAGAAGCGGGAACGCTTGGTTGTTTAATTCCACGCATGCGTGAGACTACGCATGCGCACGGCGTTACTACAGTTGAACCCTTGATGGGGCAGATTTTTGATCAAAGTCATTCCAGTTGCTGACTATCCCGTCTTTTTAGGGCTATGTAGGACTATATCATTTAATGAGTCTTTTATTTAAGGCGATAATGTGTGATTTAATGGCAATTTAGTTGCTGTTTCAAGCAGGTCGAGCTAAAGTAAAGTGGCTTTAAATACCTCACCATTATTACATGCTAAACTTTCGAAATATATTTGGGGCATTGTACCGATGTAGGATGAATTTTTTTAGCTTGAAAGGAGGGCGAATTACTTGTGCTTAAAATCTTACTCGGGGCGATTTTTATATTCCATCCTCGCAAGGCTTGATAATATAAGAATGATACAGTTTCCTGGAAAGGAAGGGTCGATTTAATCAACCGTGCTCGTCACGCCGAATCTGCAACTTTCATTATCATTTCGAAAAGTCGGTTATCTTCAAATAAGTTAGAATCGTTACTGATACAATAAGAATCCTAACATTCCGAGCAAAGCCCTTCATGAAAAGGAGAAACATTTTTGCCGACTCAGACCATCGGTGGTTTGCTCAGACATGGATAGGGAGGCGATATTCTCCCGTAAATCTGTTCAAAGATGGGTGACAATGACGAAAACAGCAAGAGTATATGAGTTTCATCCTCATTACATAACTCTCAGTCGGCGAATGACAGTTGAGAGAGGGCACTTACCCTTGCTATCAGATCCTGGATTTGTGGGGTTTCCTTGATTGGTTCTAGTCACAGGCCCTCCTGTATCAGAAAGATTGTATCGTCACATATTTATGTACTATATTCTATCTTATTCGTTTTTCTTCCTCATTCTATTTTTGTCTACTCCCCCCCCCTCCTATTTTGTATAAGATTTTTATTATTATTAGGAGTTCAAATTCCGCTGAGGTCGACTCTGCCTTTCATCCTTTCGGGGGTCGATGAAATGAGTACCAGTTACGCACTGGGGTCGATGTAATCGACTAGCCTCCTCCAAAATTTCAGGCATTGTGCCTTTAATAGAAAGGATTATTATTATAGTGGTGAATTGGCAAAATCGTAATAGTGTCAGGAAATGCCTCGCAGTTTCTATTCAGATTGTACTTTTGAGTACAAATCTCGCCAAGGTCAACTTTGCCTTTTCCTTTTTCAGAGTCGATAAAATAAAATACCAGTCCAGTAGTGGAGATGATGTAATCGACTGTTCCATCCTTCCGCCTAAAAATTTGCTCGCTATGTGCCAAAAGTTGAAACAGTCATTAGATTCGAATGATTTTATTTTTAAAGTTCCATTGATGTACAAAAGGTATCAATAAAATAAAATATCAATCGTGTCGAAGTGTAACTTACCACTTTCACTTTCGTTAAAAATTGTTTTAACTTTTCCTCGGGACATTCCCTGTGTAATGTATAACTTTCACTTTTTGCTGGTGATTTCCCTATCTTGACTTTTCAGTTTCTCTATCTAGAACCTGTACGTTAGAGCAGGGGCGTAGCCAGGTTCTAACGTTTGAGGGAACAAATAGATTTAAAAAAAGGTAAAAAGGCGCTGTGGCACATACCAAACAGTTTAAAACTTTTATGTTAAGCGAATCTTCATTCATAAATTTCATGTTTCAATAGCAATGTCATTATGTATGAAACTTATAACTACGGATAGGGAAGAAAAATTGTTGAAAAGGCGCTAATTTTGAAAAATGTGTTGGGGTGGAGAGCGGTCGCGCACCTTGCTCCCCTATTAGCTATGCCACTGCGTCAAGGGCTCCTAACCTTTTTCGGTGCTACTTTAGCGTGCAGTTGTCTGCTATATCTAGTCTACGCTGTGAAATGAACTGATTTGGGTTAGGGTTAGATTGCACGCAAAGGTGTAAAAAAGCCGGGTACACAGCACGCTATAGAAGTACCGCTTTTTTCTCATACTTACCCTATCCCGCTCGCAACTGTTTGAAAGAAATTTCTCCCCACTCCCACTCTCTTTCTTTCAGTAAATTGAGTTGACACTTTTGTCGTAGGAAAACGGATGAAAAGAAAATTTCAAAATACTGTTTTAAAACCTTATTTAGTTCAAACAATAATAAAAATAGCACAAAGTATATTATTTCATTTAGGAACCAATGATGAACAGATATCAGAATCAGAATAGACCTCCAGAGATCAGTATTAGATTACTTAACTCTTTCAGCAACACAATAATGCTTACGAAATACATAGTTAAATCGGATTCGTTAAATCTAAGGTGGTAAGAAGAAGAAATAAATATTTTCCCAACACAACTTTAGATTAAAAAAAAAAAAAAATACTAATTCAAAATCGACAAATGTACTCCCTTCCTTGGTAAACGAACTTTACTCCCGTCTGGGAATTCCTCTTCTACGTAGTTGCCATTTTTACGTCTGTGTTTATTAGTCAAGTGCGTAGGGGTGATTCTCTGGAAGGTTATTCTTATTTCTGACACCACGATTTCTTCATAATTTATAATTGCAAACAAAGCCGTAGGAGTGGCCGTGTGGTAAGTAGCTCGCTTACCAACTACATGGTCCCGGGTTCAGTCCCACTGCGTGGCATCTTGGGCAAGTGTCTTCTACTATAGCCTCGGGTCGACCAATGCCTTGTGAGTGGATTTGGTAGACGGAAACTGAAAGAAGCCTGTCGTATATATGTATATATATATGTATGTGTGTATGTGTTTGTATGTCTGTGTTTGTCCCCCCAACATCGCTTGACAACCGATGCTGGTGTGTTTATGTCCCCGTAACATAGCGGTTCGGCAAAAGAGATCGATAGAATAAGTACTACGCTTCCAAAGAATAAGTCCTGGGGTCGATTTGCTCGACTAAAGGTGGTGCTCCAGCATGGCCACAGTCAAAAGACTGAAACAAGTAAAAGAGTAAAAAAAAAAAATGTCTTGAAAAGCCGAGGACAATTTTGTGTAACATGTTTCTGTCTGTCTGTCTGTCTGTCTCTCTCTCTCTCTCTCACACACACACACACACACACACACACACATCTGACTTCCACCGCTTAACAACCGGTATAGGTTTGGTTTCGCCTTCCGTAAATTAGCGATAGACATACTGAAGTCGATTTGTTTGACTAAAATAAAGGTGTTGCCAAGCATGGCCGCAGTCCAATGACTGGAACGTGTGCGCGCACACACATTCTACGGCGCTTCCAGTGGTGAAAGATACACTAATACGTTATGAAGAGACACTCGGTATTTCGCATGCACATTGATGTTTTTATTTTTATTACGAGAGTATTACTTATTTCTGTTGCAAAACTGAAAGGTAAGATCGAATTTACGAATGTAAAAACAGTACGTTAAACACCTAGATCACCGCAGTTATATCTTCATTTCATTCAATCGATTATAATTGTAACCCGTTTCTGTAAAATTAGCTCAGAGCTAACGACGGTGTAGGACCTACGCGGTCGATTAATCTGCTGGAAATAGCAACCAAATACTCCTAAATTGATATCTTACCTTTAAAAAAAACCCTTATAAAACTAACAGCAATCAAACAAACAAAACATTAGATAATGTACTCCTGAGGACATTGTATAGAAAAAAAGACAAGATGTTCACACCTGGAACATTTCTGGATATAGGTTAGCTGAATTAGAGCCGTCCGGAAACTAAACAATAAAATCTAACAACAACAACAGTACGACTTTATATCTAGTCAATATACCACCACCACCATTAGTTGTAGTTTGATTTTATCACGAATTGGAAATGAAATGGCTTTAAAAAATTTTTTTATTGAGAGTGGTATGATAGATTTGGAGTGTCGGGAGGAGCGTGGAGTAATGACATCGATTTGGTTTTCTTGTTACGCACATTGCTTTACTTCGAGTAAATCAACAGCAGACAAGTTGAATGTCTCCTTAACTGGGTGCAGATATGTCATTGTGTGTGTGTGTATGTATATATATATATATATATATATATATATATATATATATATATAAACCGCAGCTGTAAGCAGTGACTTCAGTAATAAATTACTCTGCCTCTGAACGCGCGCGCGCATACCTGTTTGTTTACGTGTGCAAGCGTATGTATGCGTGTATATATATAGGAATATCTGCTACACTTGTTTATGTATCTATATATTATATGTACATATATATGAGCATATCTGTATATATCCTTGTACGTATGCGTGTTTATGTGTATATGGAAATATATTAACACATATTTAATATAATTTTATGTTTATATATATATATATCTATATATATATAAAGAGAGAGAGAGAGAGAGTTTGTATCTATCTATCTATCTATCTATCTATCTATCTATCTATCTATCTATAAAGAGAGAGAGAGAGAGAGAGTTTGCATCTATGTATGTCTATTTGCACATAGGCATGTATGTATAAACAGCGGTGAGTTTCTTCAATTCTTCGTCGAAGAAGTGTATATGCATAGGTATATATATATATATATATATATATATATATATATATATATATATATATATATATGTATGTATGTGTGTGTGTGTGTCTGTGTGTATGCAGGGTGTGTAAGATATTTGAGGACACATTTATGTTTATAAAAAAAAAACAGATATATAATAACAATAAATTTATATATCAAAAAAGCTATGCGGATAAAAATAAACCTTCTTTTCTATAATGTTATTTAATAAAGCCATCTCCAACTTCAACGACTGCTTCTATGAGATCTAAATCATCTCCATGCTCGAATCAAATGGTCCTGGTTTCATTTTGGACATTACTCTGACTATGGCAACTTCCAAAAAATCTTTGGCGTTATGGGCGTGTTCATTGACCTCTCTCTCAACAACGCTCCACATGTAAAATAGTCCAATGGATTGAGATCTGGGGAATTAGGAGGCCAAATGTTAAGGGTTATGTGATCATGAAAATTTTCAGCCATCCATTCCTGTGTTACTAGAGCCACGTGGCCTTCCATTGCATACACTTCTATCCAGGGCTTAACAATTATTCCCAGGACTTCAATGTAGGCGGCAGAGTTAACTCTAAGGCCTTGTGGAAAGAAGTAAGGAGGCATCACATGTCCTTCATTGCGGACAAACCCTAAAACCATGATAGTTGCAGGAAATTTTGTATGCATAACACTTGGAACTTCACAAGGGTCTGCAAATAACCATCAGTCATTTCTTCTGTTAACTTTTTGATCTCGGTCGAAGTTTTTCTCGTTTGAGGAAAACCAAACCAATGCTTTTTCTGCTAGATTTTTCAGTTTCTTTAAGAGCCTTTTAGATCTGTTGGAGTGATTTTCTTTTGCCTTTTCTGAGAAATTGACCTTTCCTCATCATTTAAGACTTATATGTGGTGTCTTCGTGGACAACGTTTCTGACTGTTCCTTCCGACAAATGGAGATCTTTTGCAATTGACCTCACGGACTTTCTGGGATTGTAATCAATGGTCTGTTGAAGTTGCTGGATAAATTCATGTGTTCTGATGATTTCAGAGCGTTTAGAATGCTTTTTATGCTTTGATACTGGTGATATATATCCATCTTCAGTCTCTAGCTCCTTACAAACTTTGTAGACAAAAGATCTGGCAACTTTTAAAAACTAGATGTTTCTAAATCACGATTCTCAGCCTTTATAACCACAATAACAGCATGCCTCTTCATTTCTTGAGTAAGCTGAGGGTCTGGCATTTATTTTTCGAAACAAAAATTATACAAAGTTAGCAAATAATGCAGCAATGACCCCCAAAAGATATGTCCTTAAATACGTTACGCACCCTGTGTACACACACATACACACACACACACACATACATGTTCTTTATGTTTGATTTGTTTTCCATTTGTGTCTTTCGTTGTTCGAAGAAAAAGCTCATATTCCATGTACTCGTACTTCGTATTTTTTGTTGTATACGTATCGTGAGGTCATGTGACCACATATGCAAGTATATATACTTATACTTATACATGTAAGCATGTATGTATATATGCATATATATATATATATATTATTTATATTATTATTTGATTGAACACCACGCATCCTCTTCCAAGTAAGTTTTATCTTAATAGTTGTGATGCGCACTCTCTACTATTTTTTACTGTTTCGTTTTTCTCCCTTTCACTCTTATTCTTTTACCGCCTCCTCTTCCGCTATTCTATCTTATTACTCTTTTGTTTTCTTTCTCTTTTCTTCTGCCTCCCCTTCTCCCCCTTCTGTTTTTTTCTTCTCATTTATCCTATCTCCAAATTTTTTCCTCTCCCCCTTCACAGTTCTCTGCCAGTCACACTCTTTCCTTCACTCCTCCTCCCTTGCTCACGTTCACGTGGCTCCCACGTGACCACCGGCCATCTTCCTTCTCCTAACTTGTGTTTCTTTGTCTCCGTTGTAGCTGAATAAAAGAAGACATGTTCTTATTTGTCTCCTGTCCAAGCTTGATTTACACATTCGCCACCACAACCTCGTTTAGGCTTAGCAGCCCTTCCTGTTTGTTTTCACTCTCCTGTTTGTGTTACTACTTTTGACCCTCCGCAAAATCCCAAATTTTATTTTATTTGCTTTGCAGGAGCAACTGTTTTATCAAAAGCGTATCTTATTTATAAAAGCGCGAAATATGAGAGTAGAAAAACAGCCAACGACTGATGAAGGGTCGTTCTTTATGTTGTTTGTCTTGTTTTCCATTTGTGTCTTTCGTTGTTCGAAGAAAAAGTTTATATTTCATGTACTCATGCGTCATACAGTCTACCTTTTACTCTGAGTTAGAGGCCCTTTGTCACCAGCAGAAGTAGGAGCTGTCTGAACTTTACTCAGGCTATTCTTATTCTAGCAGCTACACTTTCAGAGCACTCACCTCTGCTACTGACTTGGTCACCTAGGTAACGGAAGCTATCAACTACTTGTAGTTTTTCTCCCTGGAATGTGACAGAAGCTGTTCTCAGCACATTTTCAGTGTTTATTGCTCCTGAGCATCTGCCTTCTTTTGATATTGCTGCACCTTTCATGTGTCCATAGCTTACACCGAGTACATCTTATGGAGTTTCTACCTACACCTTTACTACAGATCAAGCCGAGCCATCTACCTGAAGGGATTTGTGTTTTGTCTGCCTTTCTACTTATTAGGACTTTGGTTTTAGCTAGGTTGACTCTAGGGCGCTTCAATTCTAATCCTTGCGTCCACACCTGAAACTTCTCCTCTAGTTCTGATAATTAGAGGAAGGTCACCAGCATAGGACTATGATAAATAGGAGGGGCTGAGGACCTTGGTGGACCTCTACCTCTACCTGGAATTCTTCACTCTACTTGTTGCTAACCCTCACCTTACTGACAGCGTTCTTGTACATAGCTTGCACAGCTCTCACTAACCATTCATCTATCCCTAGTTTCCTCATTGTCCACCAGATAAGGGATCGGGGAACCAAGTCAAAGGCTTTCTCCATGTCAACAAAAGCCAGGTACAGAGGTTTATCTTTGGCTAGGTATTTCTCCTGCAGCTGTCTTACCAGAAATATAGCATTAGTGGTGCTTTTCCCTGGAACAAACCCAAACTGCATCTCATCTAAACTGACTTTCTCCCTAATTAGTTGGGCTATGACCCTCTCGGTGACCTTCATTACCTGGTCCAACAACTTAATACCTCTATAATTGTTTGTGTCTAAAGCGTCACCTTTACCTTTGTAGCAGTTGACTATGGTGCTGCTACACCAGTCATTGGGTATGATTCCTTCGTGTATCACCTGGTTGACTATACGGGTGACTAGGCTATAGCCGACACTGCCAGATATTTTGAGCATTTCTGCAGTGATTTCTGATGGGCCGGGGGCTTTCCCTGTCTTCATACTCTTAATTGCTTTATCTACCAAGGTACGGTAAATTAGGATAGCTGGTCTTTCTGTTGGGTTGACATTCGGCAGACTCACTTTCTCCCCATTAATTCTCTTTATTGAGCAACCTTTTATAGTGGCATCTCCAAACCTCTCTTTTTGCAGCCTTGTTTAATGCAAGTGAACCATCGTCCATGCGGACACATTTCTCTCCTACGACAACACAATTCTCTCTCACACACTGTCTTACAACACGAAATATATATATATATTTATTCATATCTATATGTAAATATATATATATATATATATATATATATATATATATAATATATATATGTAAATATATATATATATGTAAATATATATATATATGTAAATATATATATATATATGTAAATATATATATATATATGTAAATATATATATATATATGTAATATATATATATATATATATGTAAATATATATATATATATGTAAATATATATATATATATGTAAATATATATATATATATATGTAAATATATATATATATATATGTAAATATATATATATATATATATAAATATATATATATATATATATATATAATATATATATATATATATATAATATATATATATATATATATATAATATATAAATATATATATATATATATATATATATTATATTTATATATATATATATATATATATATATTATATAAATATATATATATATATATAT
>NC_142932.1:5036312-5051717 GCF_046866305.1 Octopus bimaculoides | reverse complement strand
TGGCACTTATGTAATTGCATCTATTATTAATATGTAGATGAGTTGAAATATTAGGCATATTAAACTATTTCGTAGTAGACATCTTTGCAATCCATCCTCACTATCGTTTATTGAGTAGGCCAGTGATGTTGAAAATGTCTTACGCATGATTATTCCATCCTTTTTTTTTTCACTCGTTTTCAATACTACATTAATCAGTGTAATGTAAGGGAAATTTTACGATTATTTCTAGCAGATCAAGCAACCATGTACCAACATCTTCGTGCACTCGTCCTTTCACAGTTGATCAAACGGGAAGGTGACTAGTATCTTTGATCAAACTAACTATACTCTGCTTCACAACAGTAAAATCTTCTGCTTATTTGAGAAATCTGTACATTTTAAATCGCCAGAATGATAACTGGACTTGTTCATTTTATAAAACAACGCATCCATTCAAACGAAATTATTCTTTTCTTACTTTTGAAAATATCCATACCATGTAGGCGTAGGAGTGGCTGTGTGGTAAGTAGCTAGCTTACCAACCACATGGTCCCGGGTTCAGTCCCACTGTGCGGCATCTTGGGCAAGTGTCTTCTACTATAGCCTCGGGCCGACCAAAGCCTTGTGAGTGGATTTGGTAGACAGAAACTGAAAGAAGCCCGTCGTATATATGTATATATATATATGTATGTGTGTGTGTATGTTTGTATGTGTGTGCTTGTCCCCCCAACATTGCTTGACGACCGATGCTGGTGTGTTTATGTCCCCGTAACATAGCGGTTCGGCAAAAGAGATCGATAGAATAAGTACTAGGCTTCTAAAGAATAAGTCCTGGGGTCGATTTGCTCAACTAAAAGGCGGTGCTCCAGCATGGCCACAGTCAAAAGACTGAAACAAGTAAAAGAGTAAAAGAGTATGTAATATATTCTCTGTGTGTTTTGTGAAATTATTTATTTACTTTTGAAAATACCCTGTATTAGAAATAATGTAGTATATTAGATAGAACTAAAACATCTCTTACTGTCACTCACTCACATACTCTATATTTGTTGTTTGCCAACCTCCTACTTCAACATTAGCACTATGTGACAGCAAACAAATTGTTATATAGGGATCAAAATATATCTTATATTATAACTAATTAATCATTGTAATATGAGATACTATATTGCATTATTTTGATATAGTTTATAATATCTGCTTTTTGTTTTTGTCTCATTCTTAGTTCAATGCCTGGCACAACTGTTGCTGAATATGAGAGCTGTTTGAAAAAGATATATACTGTCACTACTGTTCAGGTGAGAAGTTTCCTGTTTCTGTTTTATTTTCATTTCATTTTGCTTGTTGCGAGTCATGTAGAATAAAAAGTGGTCTTTCCTCTACCCTCCCTAGTTAAATAGATCCACATTGCTCAAGACTTCCTTCTTTAAGCATCAATCTTCTGGAATTTCCTCTTACTCATTTTTTCCTTCAGACATTAACTAAGAGTCCAGAAGAACCTTTAGTCTTGCCGAGGGCATGTCAACCTCTCTCTTGCTTGTATCATGATAAAATGTGTAAGAACGACCGTGCGAACTCAAAAAGGAGATATGGTGACGAATGGAAAAACAGAGGACTCCTTTTATTTAAACGCGTCACACGGTCGAACACAAAAGTAATATATCAAAGATGATATACATAAATAATGTTATACTTCGATAACATAGATGACCAGTAATGAAAGACCACAACCGTATAAGATGAATAACAGAGATATTTATTGTGGCATTAAAGTGTATGTCTGTGTGAGAGTGTGAATGCGACATATAAGAACATAATCAAAGACAGGCCGTCATACAAAGAAAAGTGTGTATGTGAGTGATACATGTATGTGTATGTGAGTTATTACAGCAGATAGAAAGAGTCAATAACACGTGAGCATTTATACCAGTTCTTTAGTACACAATTGGAAAAGTCTGTATGTGAGAGTAGTTGAGGCTGTGTGTGGCAGAGCTGATCACTAGTTGTGATGTTGTGGCATCGATGCCGGGCCGTGATTCTTGTTATACAGATGTTCATCGCAGGCTGAAATTCTTGTCTGTTTATTTATCGTGGTGAAGCTGAGTCACCTAACAGAATCGAAGAGAGAGATGTGCCGCAGTGGTTTAGTTTGGTGTACATAGTAAGTCGTGTTGACGCTGGTGGAGATTGATGCTGGTTAGTAGTAACCGTAGAATCGTGTTGGTCATGACGATGATGCTGGTTAGTAGTCGTAGACTCATGTTGCTGATGTGGCGGCGTAGTTGGTGGTCATCGTTGGACGAAGCTGTTGATGTGTCGCTGGCTGCCGCTGCTGCTGCTGTCGTGTGGTACACGGCAGTCTCTATAGAGAAACTGGACCGAGACGAATTTGGCCGCCGAGTTAAAGCTATTTATAACAAACTATCGGCTCCCGAATGCTTCAGAAAAATACTCTATCATGTGACCTTATTAGGGGCCGTGATTGGTCAGTTTGCATTCTGGCGGGAACGGTTCGAAGAAGTTGCCGCTTTGAATATTAATCAGTCACGTGATGACAAGGTTGATGGCTTCTCCGCTACGCTCGCGCTTATTTATATTTAAATGAGAAGAATGGCGATAGCAGTTTTGTATCTAATGGCGATAGTTAGTTTTGTATGTAATGGCGATCGAGGTGTTAGTTTCACTACAAATGCATCCCATACATTATGTAGGTGGTTGCTGTTAGGAAGGGTATTCAGCCATAGAAAATAGGCTCAGAATTAAATACATGAGTGAATGCAGTCCTATGATGCTTCTAAGAGAGCAGTAATTATGAATAAACTGACTTGGACTCTGATGACTTGTCCAACATGGAAATCAAGTAGAAGATGATGATGGTGAAGTTGAGCATAAACTGTATTGATCTTAACCTGTCTCAGAAATCTTACAAAGGTCATGAGTATAGTCAGCCCTTTCCTTCCTGACTAAACCTTTAAAAAAACAAAACAAACCCCTATATGATTTACTTCCTCTGCTAAAGCCCTTATAAAAGGCATGAGAACAGTACAATATGTATTTCTTGTCTCTTACTAAACACAACTTTGGGTTTATTGTAAAACTGTATAATGTCAGTAGAACTTGTCATGCTTTATTGGTTTTATTCTCTCTTTTCTTCATAAGCCCCAAAGAAAATATTAGATTTATAAGCCCTAAAATTCACTCCATAATTGCCCATGGGCATATGGCATAGTGGTTAAGAGCTTGGGCTATTAACCCCAAAATTCCGAGTTCGATTCCAGGCAGTGACCTGAATAATAATAATAATAATTAAAAATATTATTAATAATAATAATAATAATAAATGCCCTGATGGCTTCTGATCTTAATTGATTGGAAGTGTTATCATGTACATTGTTTTGTCTTGGTATAAAAAGATGGGCTACAGCAAATATTCTGCTCAATACCACAGATTTGCTTGTTAATTGTTTGACCTTAACCAGTTGAGCATGTCCCTTGGTGGCTGATGTTATGTGCATCTCTGATCATGAGCAGAAGTAGTGGGGGAGCATCATAGCCATGTATTGAGAGGAATTCTTTGGGGTTTGAATAATTCACCTTTGGAAACATGGGTGTTTTGCTCAACATCCTTAAACAAACCTTACTAAGGGACCTTTTGAGCAGGATGGGCTACTCGACCTAAAGAAACTGGGCCCCACCTGCGAGGTCATGCGCTGTTTATCTTGATATGAGATCACCATGTCGCGCACATATGGTTGTGATGCATGTGCCTGGTGTACCCTTATCAGACGGGTAGTCATGATGGATATAATGGGTTTCGTATATTTTACCCCAGTGTCACTTTGATAGCATGCAAAAAGAGATGATGATAATAATAATAATAATAATAATAATAATAACAATAACAATAACAACAACAACAACAAAATACCTTAGGGGAACAGGTGATAGTCAGATGGGGCCAAATCAGGAGAGTATAGAGTGTGATCAACCAGTTCAAAGCCACAATCATGAACAGCAGCCATTGAAAGTAAGGGCTTGTATGCTAGAGCATTGTCTTGATGAAACAAAACACCTTTCATCAGTTTTCCTGAGCATTTTGTAACTGCCTCAGCAAGTTGGCATAGTACTCTCTGTTGATGGTGTGGCCTTTTTGAAGATAGTCAGTAAACACAATGCCTTTTGTATCCCAAGAGACTGAGGCCATCACCTTCCTGGAGATGAAACAACTGTGGCCTTCTTTGGAGCAGGTGATGAGGTGTTTCCAGTGAATGGATTGTCTCTTTGTCTCTAGCTGAAAGTAATGAAGCCAACAACTCATCCTGTGTTAGGAAGCATTGAAGGAAACCAGCTGGATCTGCCTCAGACATTGTAAAATTTTCCTGTAATGTGATCATCCTGGTGCCCTTTTGATCATGTTTCAGATGTGCCATCCACTGCAGAAACCTTTGTCATGCTAAGTTCATGGTGAAGCATATTCTGAACTCTTTCATGGGATATGCTAATAGCACACACACACACACACACACACACACACACACACAAACACAAACACACACACAAACACACACGCACACACCACACACACACACACACACACAATCATCATATAAGATATTGAATGAACATACACACTTTATCACAATTATAATCATCATCACAAATAACAAAATCTTAAAAATAATCAAGTATTTATTCAGTTATATGTATATATGTGAATGAACACTCACAAATATGTGTGTGCACACACACACAGACATACAGACACACACACACACTCTCAACAATATCAAAGTCTTGTAAATTCTTTCTTTGTTTTCCTAATTTTCAGAAATTCTGGAGTGTATATAACAACATACCTGATGTGAAGTTTCTGAGTAATCGTTGTTCCTACCACTTAATGAGAGGCAAAAGAAGGCCTGTATGGTGAGTCTAATTATGATTGTTGTTGTTGTTGTTGTAGCCCCAAGTCAACTTTGATTGAGAAGATCTTTAATCAAAGACATTTGTTCCATGACTCTCCCATAGTTTATTCAGTCAGTGTATTCATCCAATGTATTCATTTTTTTTGTTTTGTAAGTCAGTGCAGTGTTGTTTGAAGGGGGTTTAGCTGCTATTTCTAGAAGGTTGAGTAATTACGTAGACCCTGATGTAGCAGTGGTGAACCAACATTATTAGTTGAGTGTGAGTGTGAGTGTCAGCTCTCTCTCTCTTCTAAGCTGATCATTACACCTAAGCTATTTAGGTGTAGTAACTGCAAAATGGTAGGACCATTAGAGTGTTAGATAGCATGCCATGCAATAATCTTCCCATATCTCTGCACCCTTAATTCAAGTCCCACCAATCTCAACTTTGCCTATCATTCTTTTGAGATTGATCAAATATCAGTCCATTACTACTGTTGATTCTTCTCTCTTCCTTTCTCTCTTTGTCTTTCCCTCGCTCCCCCACCTCTCTGGATTGTACCTGTAATTTCACTGGTTTAGCCTTGCTGCATCACTGAATTGGCAGAGCCATTGGAGTTATGAATTGATGGCCTTGCAGTCTTTGTTCTGGCTTTTGACAGCCTGAGTTCAAGTCACTCTGCAGTCAACTCTTCCTTTCGTCCTTTCAGGGTTGCTAAAAAAAGTACTAATCCAGGGCAGTCTACCACAAGGTCTGGCCATGTTGTGTTGTGTTGTGGCTTGTGTGCCTCAATGGCCCTGAGAGCTATGCCAGCAGAACACAAACTCCTGGTAGAGCCACTCATGCTGGACAGACCAAAGGATAGAGGCCACACTAATTATGAAGCACCTCTTTCCAGAGATAAAAATGGGTTTGCATAGAACCAACACCCCTACCTTACAAAAAAGCCAAGTTATAGCTACAGTGATGATAATTCAAAACCAAGCAGTAAAGAAAAACCAACGATGGCCTGTGCTTCTTAGGGAGTGAAGGGCTTAAATAGGTAATCTAAGGTAGTATATTAGCAGAACTGTTAGTGGATTAGGTGAGATGTATCTCTGATGAGAATAGGAATGCTTGATTCTTCAGCTGGTTCCAAACCCAATTTCGCTCCCTTCCAGGAGCCTATATAATAAATACCATTAAGATTTAACCTAGGTTTATCTCTTCACCTTATAATAAATTTGTAGGATGTTAGGAAGGACATCCAGCCATAGAGATCAAGCCAAAGCAGACAGTAGAGCTTGGTGTAGTCTTCTGGTTCCCCAGTGTCTGTTGAACCATCCAACATGGAAAGCAGACATTAAATGATGATGATGATTATTTGAGCATCAAATAGTGCCTTGTGGTATTTGTTCCAACTCTCAATTTTACCTTTCATCCTTTTAGGGTTATTTAAAAAAGAAAGTACCAGTCTAGTGGTGGTAGGGAAGGTAGGGTTGGTGGAATTGTAAGAATGTTGAACTGGCTAAGTTTAAACCCCGTGATGGTCTACTTGGAAGGTAAACTTAGTCTGTTGCCCAGTTTAACACTACCTGGGACATGGGCACCTTAAACAGGGTTCATTCTGTTGTAAGTATTCGGATCAGGTCTCCAGTTTGAGGATACCTTACCCTTTCCTTCATACCTGTCTTGGAAGCCTTGTAAAGGGTCATGAATACTGCCTTCCCTTCTAACTAAAAAGTTTCTTTGTCACATAAATACAACATGCATCCCACTTTTAGAATATGTACATTGACCCTGCACATTGTAAGTGGTGACTAAAAGGGTTGGCATCTAGCCATAAAACGTTACTTCAGAAAACCTAGCCAACTTGTGCCAGCATGGTAAATCAGATGTGTAACAGAAATGATGACAATGATTTCTTTATGAAATAAGAATACTCTGTTGTTGAGTAGTTTGAGCAGATTTGTGTGTGTGTGTGTGTGTGTGTGTGTGTGTGTATACTCCTGTTTTGTTGGGTGATATGGGTGAGGTTTTAGTAGCAATTTAACCCAGGTCAGCCCTGATTGATCAGACCTATACCATCACCAGCTGGTCTTTTCTATATCTAGGATCATGTTCAATGTAACATGTTATTTCATAACATAATACAATGAGATTTGAGGGAAATTTAGCTGCTACTTCTCGATGATCAAGTGACTGTGTAGAAACACCCTTGTTCTTAAGCATTGGTAAAGTTGTGTGAAAATTCTTGTGGAATTCTTGGCTTTGTCACCAGCAGATAACTTCCATGCTCCCCTTCTTCTTTCTCTTCACATTCTTTCCTCCTCCCTGTTCTCATTCTCAGCCTCACTTCTTCACAGCAGAAAACACAACCACTGACTTATGTTCGTGTGTGTGCGTGTGTGTGTGTGTGTGTGTGTGTGTGTGTGTGTGTGTGTGTGTGTATTTATAAAATATTATTCATCATAACTATTACCAGCACCTCCATCACCAGCATTCACCACCACCTTTATCATCTACTTTCAATAGCTGGCAGAAACAGACGATAATGACAATGTGGCAGCCTATACCCACATTGCATTGTGAGAAGATGTTAGTCAATAGCTTGTTCTTTCTTATCCAGTTGAATTTTGGCTGGTGGTGAGAAAATCTAGTATCTGCCATCAGCACTTCTCTAGTAAATTACCGTAGACGAAAAGACAGCCGTTAAAATACCAGAAATGCTGCTGGTGAACTAACGTATTTTGCAGCATTGAGTTACTTCCCTTCGCTGTTGGGCTTCAGTTTCACTTGGCGTTCAGTTTGTGTTTCATCTCTGCTGTCGGGGGTGTATTGTTAATGTATTTATTTCACAACAACATGGTTTCAGGTCTTGATCCCACTGTCTTCTACCATAGCATCTGACTTGCTAAAACCATTGGGGTTTGAAATTTGTTAGAGGGAAAAGTGAGAGACAGCCTGGGTGATATACTTAATCTGTTACCGTAACACCCACACCTGGTTCTTGGGTGTTTATAGCTGAATCCATTCTGTTTTGAATATTCAGGCCAAGTTTCTTGTCTGGAGATAATTTCCTCCTCCTTGTCAGTCTTAGAGACTAAAAAGAATCCTGAATGAAAATCCTTATTTCTTTCTATTAAAAAATATTAGATACCAGTAATATGCAGGGACAATTGAATCAACTCCACAGTTGCCATATTAATGTCAACTTGTCAAAGTTAAAAATTATCATCCTTATTAAGGTGGTGGGTTGTGAGAATTGTTAACAAACTGGACAAAAAGGTTTGCAGCATTTTGTTTGTCTTTATGTTCCGGGTTTATATTCCACCAAGGTTGACTTTTCTTTTCATGCTTTTGGGACTTATGTAATAAGTATCATTTGAGCATTGGGGTCAAAAATATTGACTAACTTCCTTCCCCCAAATTACAGGCCTTGTGGCTATTGTAGAAAGAATCTTTTTTTATTATTATTGAGTGAGAGAACAGTGCATGCCATCAAAGTGACACTGGGGTAAAATATACGAAGCCCAATATACCCATCATGACTACCCGTCTGATAAGAGTACACCAGGCACATGCATCACAACCATATGTGCATGGTATGGTGATCTCATATCAAAATAAACAGCACATGACCTCGCAGGTGGGGCCCAGTTAGAATTTTCTTCACGTTGAGTAGCCCATGCCGCTCAAAAGGTCCCTGAATAAGGTTTGTTTAAGGATGTTGAGCAAAACACCCATGTTTCCAAAGGTGAATTATTCAAACCCCAAAGAACTCCTCTCAATACATGGCTATGATGCTCCCCCACTACTTCTGCTCATGATCAGAGATGCACATATCGTCAGCCACTAAGGGACATGCTCAACTGGTTAAGGTCAAACAACTGACAAGCAAATCTGTGGTATTAAGCAGATTATTATTATTATTATTATTATTATTATTATTATTATTATTATTATAGTGGTTAGTTGCAGAAATGTTAGCATGCTGGACAAAATGCTTTGTGGTATTTCATCTGTCCTTAAGTTCTGAGTTCGAATGCTGCCTAGATTGCCCTTGCATTTCATCCTTTCAGGGTTGATAAAATAAGGACCAGTTGAGCACTGGGGTCTATGTAATTGACTATCTCTCTTTCCCCAAATCTCGGGCCTTGAGCCGATATTAGAAAGTATTATTATTGGGCAGAATCAGCATAGTATCAGACAGAATGCTTTACAATTTTTTCTGGCTTTTTCAAACTTTGCACTGATCAACATTTCCTTGAATTGCTTCAGGTCAATAAAATTAAGTACCAGTCAGGTACTTGGCTCAATTTGATTTACTAACCACCTCCACTTAAAATTCTTGACCTTCTACCTAAATTAGAAACATTTAGCACTTGGCAGAATTGTTAGAACAATAATGTCTTTTGATTTATTCTGTTTTTTTACATTCTTTGTTAAAATTCTGCCAGTCAGTTTTTTTCCCTTTATTGTTCTAAGATTGATGAAGTACCAGACAGAAACTAGGGTCATCTCCCCGCATAAATTTCTCGCCTTAGGCCTGTGTTAGGAATGGCATAGTTATTAGAATGTCAGACAAAGCACTTAGTGGTATTTAGTTATGGCTCTTTAACTTCTGAGATGAAATCCTGCCATGGTCAGCTTAGCCTTTAATCCACTCAGATTTGATGAAATAATGTACCAGTCGTATATGAAGTCAATGTAGTTGACTTTCTCCCTTCTCCTCAAAATTGCTAGTTTTGTGCCAAAATTGTTGTTAATATTAAGGTGAGCTGGCAGAATTGTTAGCACACTGGGCGAAATGCTTAACAGCATTTTGTCTGCCTTTACATTGAGTTCGAATTCTGCCGAGGTTGATTTTGCCTTTTATCCTTCTGGTGTCGATTAAATGAGTACCAGTTGAACACTGGGGTTGATGTGATCGACTAACCCTCTTCCCTCTAATTTCAGGCCTTGTGCCTATAGTAGAAAGGATTATTATTATTATTATTATTATTATTATTATTATTATTAAGGTGGCGAGCTGGCAGAATCATTAGCATGCTGGCAAAATGCTTAGTGGCATTTCGTTTGTCTTCTTGTTCTGAGTTCCAATTCCACTGAAGCTGACTTTGCCTTTCATCCTCGTTAAAATAAGTATCGGTTGAGTACTGGGGTCGAAGTAATTGACTTATCCCATTCCCTGAAATTGCTGGCTTTGTGCCAAAATTTGAAATCATTATTATTATTAGGCAGAATTTGTTCGAGCTTTAGTTAAAATGGCTTATAATTTATTGTGGTTCTTGACCTTCTGAATTCAGATTTTTTTAACCATGGCATGATTAGAACTTGGAATGTACATAGCTATAACCAAATACCACAAGGTATTTTACCGGATTCTCTAATGATTCTGTCAATGCACCACCCTTTAATTCCTGGAAAAGGCAGAAGGCCAGAAATTTGCAGGAAGAGTCAATTATATCAAACCCACTTCTTGATTGGTACTTTTTCAAGCCTAAAAGACTAAAAAGTAAAATAAACTATGATCAAATAAATAGTGCGTGTGTTTAATTGGAAAAAGATTACCATCCCCAAGTATAACAATATAGAAAAAAATTTAAATCTTGAAATTTGATCTGAATTTTGTGTTTTTCAAATTGAATTTTGCTTCATGACTGAATTTCAGTTTTAGACTCAAATCTGATATTGGTTCATTTTACACTGTTAAAAAAAATTGTTGAATCAAATTATCTTCTAGTTTGGTCGAAGTTGAAACTGATATAAATATTCAATTTTTTTCTCTTCAAATCTCCAGGGAAGATGAATTCAATTGCAAGGGAGGTCACTGGCGTTTTAAATGTAGTAAGAACTACACGGTAAGTTATCTCCCTTTGTCACTTACAGACTCTTCATTACTACGCAATCGGATTGATAGATTGGTGATGATATTATCTTCGCCTTATATCAGACTGGAAATAAAACAGAATACCTACGGTGAGAGAAATGGAGAAAAATGCTATTTAGCCCTTGGTCGACTTTGATTAAAGACTTTAGAAAGACAGAAAAATACTCTTAAAAGTCTTTAACTACTGTTTGAAAGGCAGAATGGCTTGAACCTTTTGGAAAAAAAAACTTTCCAAAAGCTTTGTGTCATTCTGTTTTACACAAAAAATCTTTTTAAATAGTTGATAACTTTTAAGAAATCTTTTTAAGTATTGCGAGTGCATCAAGCATTTTTTGTAGAAATTTTGAAATTATATATATACACCAATGCCAGAACGGGACGACACTGCATAGTGCCAAAGATCCCAGCAATGCCATCGCGCTTCAGGACCAGTTACTGCAACAGCTTGGGATTCAGGGTCCCACAGCTTTTTAATATTCTCCCAAAGAGCCTGAGGAATCTGCACAAAGTAGATGTAGGAGTTTTTAAATCAAAGCTGGACCTCTTCCTATCGAGAGTCCCAGATGAACCTACCTCGCGGCAGGAGGTGCAAATGAGGGTTGCTAAATCAAAATCCATTCTTCACCAAGTGCCACATATTGTAAGAGGCTCCCTGTAATAACAGTGTAGCAACACGGTGGTGCATCAGCATGGCCGCAGCTCTAAGCTGAAACTATAAAAAAAAAAAAAAATATATATATATATATATATAAAGAATAAGGAGAAAACAGAGAGGTAATTAATAAAATTATTTATTAATTATAAAATATGACAACATCTCTGACAGCTGTTTCGATTCAGAAAGTTTTAGATAATTAATTCATAAAATTAAAATCACACACACACACACACACACACACACACACACACACACACACACACACACTGACTGACTCACTGACTCACTGACTCACTCTCTCTCTCTCTTATGTGTAATATAAGTTTATGTGAAATATTATCAAGTGCATATAGTTCGCTTGATTAGTTCTGTTGTATTTTGTCTTTTATGTTTTATAGTCAACTCTTTGGAAGGAATTGTTGCTGGCCGCCATAGGAGAACAACTTAATGATTCCCTGGCAAAAGGTAAACCAAGATGTGTATTACTTTTTTTTTAACACTTAGTTTTGTTTTCTTGTGTTGATAACGATGTTGTTTATTACGAGGCTAATATTGGGAGTGATGTTGGTGTTTGTAATGTTTGTGGTGACAGAAGTTGTGATGGTGTATTTGGTGCTTGTGCTTGTGGTGGTGATTGTCTTCTTAGTTATGATGATGCAGTGATGGTACTGGTTGTTGTGATAGTAGTGGTGGTAGTGATTGTGTTAGTAGTGCTAGTTGCAGTAGTGGTGACAGTAAACCTGGTGGTTGTGTTGGTAACGTTATTGCAACAAGAGTGACACATTTGATCTAGTATGATACCTTGCATCCTTTTGTTTGCAATTACTGTCATTGATACACTCATTGAAATGATGATGATGATGATGATGATTGTTGTTGTCATTCTGTAGCCCCAGATCAGTCTTGATTAAGCTGACCTATGGTCAAAAGCATTCCAGTCATGATCATCTTGTTTGTTTTCTTTCACAAACAGTGTATCTAAGACAACAATATCCAGTGTATCCATTTTTTTCTTAACCTTTAACATTGAATTTGACCATATTTGGCCAAAATGTCCTGCCTGTTTTGTGTTCAAACTGGCCAGATCTGGCTTCTCACACTAACCCTGCAATATCATTCTAAAAATTAATAGTTACCTTATCAAAATCTTGCAACTACAATATAATTCATGATTAATTCAAAAGAATGTGAATTAAAAAAAGCAATACTTTTTGATATAATAATGTGAATACTAAAGAGTTAAAGTTGGCTGTGGTTTGATTTGAGAATGATTTGGCTATTTCTTGCAGGTTGACTGATCAAATCGACCTTCCTTCAATGGCATATTGCAGTGATGATGATATAATCATAGCTATCCTAAAATAACGAGCTTATAGCATGTGGCTGTGTTAAGAAGCTTGCTTGCCAACCGTGTTTCACTGTGTGACACTTTGGACAAGTATTTTCTGCTATAGCCCCAAGCTAACCAAAACCTTTTGAGTGAATTTGGCAGATGGAAAATGAAAGAAGCGCATTGTGTGTTTGCATAAATATGTGTGTACTTTTGTCCTGACATTCTGTGATGGTTGTTGGTGAGCATCACCATCGAACAAACAATGCTGTTCATTCCCAGTCTTCCATGTAAAAACATATCTGACCATGGGAAATATTACTTTGCTTGGAGACAGATGAGAGTTGGTGACACGAAGGGCATCTGGTCATAAGAAATCTGCCTCAACAAATTCCATCTAACCATGCCAACATTGAAAAGTGGACATTAGATGGTGTTGATTTTATATATATATATATATATATATATATATATATATATATATATGTATGTATGTGTATCTGTATATATATGTATATATATGTATGTGTATCTGTATAGAAATGTATATGTATGTGTATCTATCTATATATATGTATGTATATATATATATATATATATATATATGTATATATATGTATCTGTATCTATCAATATGTATGTATATATATGTATGTGTATCTGTCTATATATATGTATATATATGTATCTGTATCTATATGTATGTATATATATGTATGTGTATCTGTATATATATGTATGTATGTGTATGTATGTATGTATGTATGTATGTATGTATGTATGTGTATGTTAACAGGGAAACTAGCTTTTGTATGTGGAAGATGCACTGGTACAATAAACGATGAAAATGTGCAGAAAATAGACTCCATTAACTACCTGGGAGGCATGCTAGAGGTAGTAGATAGCTTCTGTTATCTAGGCGACCAAGTTAGTAGTGAGGTGGATGCTCCTAGAGCATAGCCGTGGGAATAAGATTAGGCTGGGCAAAGTTCAGAGAGCTCCAATCCCTGATGGCAACAAAGGGCCTCTCTCAGAGTGAAAGGCAGATTGTTTGATGCAAATAGCTATGCTGCATGGCAATGAAACATGGACTGTGACAGCCAAGGACATACATAGGCTTGAAAGAAATGAAGCCAGTATGCTTCGCTGGATGTGCAACGTCAGTGTGCATGTTTGACAGAGCGTATTGAGAGAAAATTAGGCATAAGAGTGCAAGAGAAATGACTGCGCTGGTATGGTCATGTGATGTGTATGAATGAGGACAACTGTGTAAAGAAGGATCGATCTCTAACTGTGGAGGGAACCTGTAGTAGAGGCAGACCCAAGAAGACATGAGGTGAGGTGGTGAAGCATGATCTTCAAACATTGAGCCTCACAGAGGCAATAACTACTAACCGCGACCTTTGACAATGTGCTGTGCTTGATAGAACCCATCAAACCAAGTGCACCCATACTAGCACCCATACTAGGGGCTTGTAAAGAACACCTTTCAAGTGTTGGGCCTCATAGAGGCAAAGTGACTGAGTTCTTTTTGAGTGTTGGGCCTCATGGAGGTAATGTCCAAGACCTTTGGCATTATGTCATGCTTCATCAAGCCAAGCAAAATCACGGTTCTTGGAACTTTACAGGAAGTAATTCGTCTCCCATTGGAACTTTCCAGGCAGTAATTCTTCCCCCTCTTCGAAACTTTCCAGAAAGTTTTTCCTCCCCCTCCTCCCCTTCCTTGGAACTTTCCAGTAAGTAATTCGCCCCCTGCTTGGAACTTTCCCTGAAGTAATTCTCCCTGCCGTTCTGTCCAGGAAGTAATTTGTCCCATTCCTTGGAACCGTCCAGGAAGTATTTCCCTTTCCTCAGAACTTTCCTGGAAGTAATTCGTACACCTTCCATTCCTTGGAAATTTCCAGGAAGTAATTTGCTCCCACTCCTCAGAACTTTTCAGGAAATACTTGGTTAACCAAGACAGCATGGCGGAAGAACGGTATAGTTAAATAATTTTTAATAATCTGTTCTGATAGATAATTGTGTTTTTTGGTCATTTGTTCTAATGGAAGCCATTCCTGAGGAAGTGCCAAACATCAGACATCCAACGGATCAGTCGCTGGATAGAGTTGAGCACAGAAATGTTGACATCGAATGGTAAATAATTAAATAAATGGAATAAAAATCGATCGTGTTGAAAGTCTCTATCGTTTTTAAATATACAAATTTGAAACCTTGGAAATATATATATATACATATATATATATATTCTCTTTTACTTGTTTCAGTCATTTGACTGTGGCCATGCTGGAGCACCACCTTTAGTCGAGCAAATCGACCCCAGGACTTATTCTTTGTAAGCCTAGTACTTATTCTATCGTCTCTTTTGCCGAACCGCTAAGTTACGGGGACGTAAACACACCAGAATCGGTTGTCAAGCGATGTTGGGGGGACAAACACAGACACGCAAACATATACACACACATACATATATACACATATATACGACGGACTTCTTTCAGTTTCCGTCTACCAAATCCACTCACAAGGCTTTGGTCGGCCCGAGGCTATAGTAGAAGACACTTGCCCAAGGTGCCACGTAGTGGGACTGAACCCGGAACCATGTGGTTGGTAAGCAAGCTACTTACCACACAGCCACTCCTAATATATATATAATATTTT
>NC_142932.1:5013812-5033812 GCF_046866305.1 Octopus bimaculoides | reverse complement strand
CATGAGATGCACCATTTTGAGCGTGGCCGTTGCCAGTACCGCCTGACTGGCTCCTGTAGGATTTTCGAGCGAGATCGTTGCCAGTGCCCCTGGACTGGCTTGTGCGGGTGGCACATAAAAGACACCATTTCGAGCGTGGCCGTTTTCGTGCGGGTGACACGTAAAAGCACCCACTACACTCTCTGAGTGGTTGGCGTTAGGAAGGGCATCCAGCTGTAGAAACTCTGCCAAATCAGACTGGAGCCTGGTGTTGCCATCCGGTTTCACCAGTCCTCAGTCAAATCGTCCAACCCATGCTAGCATGGAAAGCGGACGTTAAACGATGATGATGATGATGATGATGATATATATATATATATATTTCTATATATATATATATATATATATATATATATATATATAATATATTTCTATATTATATATATATATATATATATAATATATTTCTATATATATATATATATATATATATATATATAATATATTTCTATAATATATATATATATAGAGTTATTAATATTTCTAAGTCTCTCTAAAGGAGACTACGACAGCGGTACTGGAAATTAATAGTTATCGCCAAGCCAACATGGCAGTCCCAAAATTAGGACGAAAGCTGCCGTGAATTAGCTCCAAGAAGCCATCGCCTCTAGCTAGCTATGTGACCACCACGAAACCTGTGTCCTTTATAACCTTCGAACTATTAATTTCCAGTACCCGCTGTCGTAGTCTCCTTTAGAGAGACTTAGAAATATTAATAACTCTATTTCTGAAAACCAGTGGATAGATTCCACTGAAATTAGATAAATAACTTTCGAACAGATAGTCAGCAGCGCCGCCTGGCTAGGGCTTGGCTGCTCTGCATTGACAAGGGGCAACACCCTGAAACTAGTCTGCAGATGCCAAACCAGCAGGGGGACACTGCTGACCTCCCCTGTTCGAAGGTTATAAAGGACACAGGTTTCGTGTGGTCACATAGCTAGCTAGAGGCGATGGCTTCTGGAGCTAATTCACGGCAGCTTTCGTCCTAATTTTGGGACTGCCATGTTGGGCTTGGCGATAACTATTAATCTCCGTGTTTTTCTCCTTGTCTCCGTATTCTTTCTGTTGAAGAGCGTAGCTCGAAACGTCAAAGACTTTCCGTATTCCCGAGCGTCATACTAATATATACTTTTGTTATTTACACCACCTGTCCTCGTCTGTTGTTATTTTTTGTATATTCTCCCATATATATATATATATATATATATATATATATATATATATATATATATATATAATATATTTCTATATAATATATATATATATATATATAATATATTTCTATATAATATATAATATATATATATATACTATATTCTATATAATATATATATATAATATATATATATATATATTCTATTATCTATATAATATATATATATATAAAATATATTTCTATATAATATATATATATATAATATTATATAATATATTTCTATATAATATATATATATATATAATATATATATATATATATATATATATATTATATATATATATATATATATATATATATATATATATATATATATATATATATATATATATATATATATATATATATATATATATATATATATATATATATAATATATATATAATATATATTATATATATATATATATATATATATATATATATATATATATATAATATATATATATATATATATATATATATATATATAATATATATATATATATATATATATATATATATATATATATATATATATATATATATATATATATATATATATATTATATATATATATATATATATATATATATATATATATATATATATATATATATAATATATATATATATATATATATATATATATATATATATATATATATAATATATATATATATATATAAATATATATATATATAAAATATGTATATGCGTGCACACTCATAAAGTTCACAGTATCTATTACCTTTGTTACAGGGGATGAAATTGGAGGAGTGAGTTGTAGCATACGAGGTCGGGATGACATACTTCAAGTGTGGAATACTCAGGCTCACCTTGTTGAAAAAAGTTCATTAACCAAGAAGATTGAGTCCATGTTTCCAGGAGTTACTTTCATATCAGTATACTATAAAGGTTAGTGTCCTTGATAAAAATCATTGATTTAAAAAAAAAAAAACATTTTGTTGTAGTATGAAGTGGGGAAGGAGTAGTTCTACATAAACGTATCTTTCTCATGCAAATGCGTAGGACACTTCTCACTAGATCATGTAACTCTCTTGTATCATGTTTTCTGCTTTAAGTGTGTATACAGCTGTGTATTTTTATTATTTGAATAAAATATTGCATTTTGAAGCTGGTTAAGTTCTATTTTAGCTTTGAAATTTGAATGAGATATTTAGCGAAAATGATTAAAAAAAAAAATCTAGCTTGGAAGTACTGATCACACTGATCCTTGTGTGTACTGGAAGTACTGATCCTTCATTGATGAGGTCTAATGAAACTGAGACACATTTACATTTGTACAATCCTTTATTCCTCCCTAATCTTCCCCAATTATGTATCATCTCTATGCAAATCTACATCCTCCTATGCTAAATCTGCATAGAGACTTTGAAATCACCTTCCTTTGGGGCTGTAATATCTTGGCTCTTTCAACAGCAAAATCATTAGAACACTGTTTGTATCAAGAAAGCTCTATGGCACAACATCCATTGTAAATATTGGCAGTGCTCAACCAGTATACTTACGTTGTTGCTCCAAGAATTAGGCCTCACTATTACTGACAATCTTTCCTTACAAAAGCACATCCTTAACACATCTAGAGCTGCATCCAAAAAGACTGGCTCTTCTCTTCAGTGTCGGAAGATACTTCAGCTCTAACAATTGTTGACAAAATTCAAGTGAGACACAGAGTATTTCTTCTACATTTGACATGTACTGAACTTCATCCAGAGAAAGGTCACTTGATAGATTGGCATAAAATCACTCACAGATACACTCTATCCTCTTTCCCATAGGTGTGCTATCAGCTCCCTTTTTTATATCTATTTCAATGACCTTTGTTCCCCAGAGTTTTGCCACTTTTATTCATGCTTTCAACTGGCTCATCTTTTCTCTTTTCATTACCGTTCTTGACAACACCCTTAGTCCTACATTAACCTCTATTCCCAGTTCTTTCTTCTCAAGCAACATCTCTCTGGCTTTTTCTTGCTGCTCACATTTTTCTACAGGTGTCAATTTGCATAATTTTAAATGGAACATTAATGGTCTCAAGGAGCCTACCAAGACCATTGGCAAATCCCGTGTCTCCTGACATAACAAGTAAAAAAAAAGAAAAAAAAAAAAGAAAAAAAAAAGGAAAGTACAACAAATGTTTTGTCATTTTGTCAAAAAGAATTATGTACACTATAATGGAAATTAAAGTTCTGAAATGGACAAATATTAATTTCATTATCAGTGATTTCATTTTCATAAAACTCTTGGTAAACAAAGCTTTGTAATATAGATTTGCTTCCTGGTTGAGTCATCTCAATCTCATTTAACCTTTCTAATCAAACCTGCTGTTAGGGATAGGCTCTCTTAATCTGAACTGTCCTCGACAAACTACATGACAAGACCTTAAGCAGTGATGGTCATTTTAGAGTTACAGGAGATTTTAGTGTCTTTTCTGTGCACTCACTCAGTAGTAGCCACTTATTGTGATCATTTCTGATGTTAGTAAATGACTGGTAAATTCAAGTAGAGGATATAACAATTATTGGGAGCTTTGATTCTTATAAGTAGATGATTTTTAACTAGTCTCATATAAAGAATTTGGAATCCACTATTTTTGATAATGACCATTTGATAACACTTTATAATTATAATAAACATGCTTCGTAAAAAGCATTCATGCTGGTACCATGTCAAAAGCACTCTTGCCAGCGCTGTGCAGAAAAGAACCCCTTCAGGTGCCATGTCAAAGCACTTGTACCAGTGTTACATATGATGCACTAGTTCTATGTACAAAACACCCATGCTGGTGCCATATAAAAAGCACCCAGTACACTCTGTAAAGTGGTTGGCATTAGGAAGAGCAAAAGCAAACAATTGGAGCCTGGCAGCTCTTCGGCTGACCAACGCCTGCCAAACTGTCGAACTAATGCCGGCACAGGAAATGGACACTAAATGATGATCTTCCTATATACATACATACACCGATACTGTCAATCACCCTGACAACTTAACACATCATCATCTCATCCACCCTATTTACTAACATATGACTCCACCACTGCATCATAATTATCACCTACAACTATCACATCTGATATCTCTTTAGTTAGTGGGCTTTTTCTTTTGATCTATGTTGGCACTGATTATATGTGATTATAGTAGATGGCTTCCACTGTATGCATGTATGGGTGTACACACACACACACACACACACTCTCACTCACACACACACTCTCACACACTCACTCACTCACTCACTCACTCAAAGAATTCAGTATTGTGAGTTGAGAATCAAACATTTGGTCTATTTCTGGAAGTAGATTATGAAGAAGGATGGTATTGTGTAGGGCAGACCATTCCAACCCGCGTGGGCATGGGAAATTGTCATAAAATGGTGGTGATGGTAATCTCTCTCTCTCTCTAAGACATTTCCCAAGATGCCACTCAACAAAATTGAACCTGAAAGCATGTGGTTGGGAAGCAAACTTCTTAATCTTCACAAGTCATACCTGTGCTTTTATATATAAAATCTGTCTTGTCTCTGGGAAACTCATTCGGCTACAAAAAAAGCTGCCTTAGAAAACCTATCGAAACCAACAATGCACATAAAATGATAATAATATATAAAATTTCTAAGTAAACCAAATGTTTGATTCTTTAATTGCAATGCTGCTCATGGTATCATTCTATCTCTTTAACTTCAGGTTTTCAACTCCTACGTTGCTTTATATCAAAACAAAATATTTCTTTCATATACCAAATGTTTAAATTTTTGTTTTACTTTATGATGCATTTTGTGATTATCATTAACATCTAATCTAAATTAAGTCGCCTCATTTGCACTGCTTCAAGCTTTTACTGTTTAAATTTGACAGCTAGTTCTAACTCATTAAGCTGCTGACATCAATAATTTCACTGTTGATGACTTTTGGTAGTATCTCTTAAAATACTTTACTGCTGATATTATGTTATATCTTTAGCTAATCTTTTCTGAATTACAAACATCCACACAGCTGGTGCTTAACTCTGGTTTCCATAGCATTGATGAAATGAGTGCTGAAGTAAAATCTATCCACTGGTCTAATGATGTACAAGGAAATGACCTCATTGCTGTGAACTGTAGAGTTACTGCTACTGTTTGTGCCAGTATCTTGTAATGATACCTACTGAGACCAAGATTATCTCAGTTAGTCATGGGCTACCTGTGGTACACAGGAATTTCTGAATGGCACATCTAACAAAAAAATTGCCATCACATTTTTTTTTAGCACACTAGTGCCACGTTAAAAGTGCTTGTGCCAGTGCTATGTTAAAAGCACCCAGCATAAACTGTAAAGTGGTTGGTGTTAGGAAGGGCATCCAGTTGTAGAAACCAAGCCAAATTAGCTATCCAACCCATACCAGCATGGATAACAGATGTCAAAAGATGATGATGTGGCTTTCCTAATGAGCCATGTCCCATGTAAACTGCTTCCTGAAATAGGTTGTCCCTGCCTGCTCTAACCTGTTGGGGGCTATGACAGGATACAAACTATTTTCTGCACCACTTCAGTTAGGTGTCCAGTATTGTATTGACTTATCCTCTTGCTATGCTTAATTACTCATTATTAGCTTCTATGTAGACATTTGATCAATTAAAAATAGCAGCCAAATATTCCTAAAAATCACATCCTACCATTTTGAGTCATGGGTATGGATGTCTATTTATGTAGTTTGCTTCATAGTTAGATGATTTCTGGTTCAATTCCACTGCATGACAATGTGGGCAAGTGTTTTATCCCATAACCTCAGATTGACCAAAGCCTTCTGAGTGAAATTTGGTTGACAGAAACTATATGGAAGTCTGAGGAATCATTCTTATCCTTGATCAGTTGCATGTTTTAACACCCCTACCTGGGCTCATGAGTGCTTTTAGGGGAATCCAAAATATTGCAAATATTCAAATTGGGTTTCTGGTCTGAGAGCAACCCTTTCCTGTCAGTCTGAGAGTCCCTGGAAAAGAGTCATGAACACTGACACATCTCTTCCGACTACGCAGTTAATACATACATGCACACACAGACACAGACAGACAATGTTCTAGATGCTCTGTCTGAAATACAAGAAAGGGTGGTCACAGTTGGAACATCAGTGATAATAGGATACCTTGTTCAGGGCAGACTTGGGCTTAAACACCAGTGATTGTGTTTTTTATGTTCTGAATTCAAATACCACTGTGCTTGACTTTATCTTTCTTCCTTTTGGGGGTCAATAAAATAAATAATGTTTGTTTGTGTGTCTATGTTATGATAAATAACTCAAATTCTTCTGAGATTTTTAAAGCAAAGACATTTATTTTTATCGTTAAAAAAATGTTCCTGTTGCTACCACCATCAACACGATGTTTGCACCAACATAACTTGAAGCTTTTTGTTGTTGGACTAGGTTTGATAGTCGTTGCTGGTGTGAATTTCTTGATGTAAGCTGTTTATGGTATGCTGCTGCTACTATCATCTGCTATTTTTGTGTTGTATCAGTTATTTCTTTACTACCCACAAGGGGCTACATGCAGAGGGGACAAACAAGGACAGACAAAGGAATTAAGTCGATTACATCGACTCCAGTGCGTAACTGGTACTTATTTAATCGACCCCGAAAGGATGAAAGGCAAAGTCAACCTTGGCGGAATTTGAACTCAGAACGTAGCGGCAGACGAAATACCGCTAAGCATTTTGCCCAGCAGGCTAACGTTTCTGCCAGCTCGCCGCCTGTGTTGTATCAGTGCTCCCAATTTGCTGCTGGTTCACTGCTTCTGTCTACTATGTCTCTTCTGTTGTCTGCTGCCTCTAGGTTTTTTTGTAGTGGCTAAAATGTGGTGGTCTTAGTCAGAAAAAGTGCACCAAAGATGAAATTCTTATTAGATCTGGTTCCACATGAAGTCTTTAATGGTCATATTATTTTTATAATAGTAATACTTTAGGGAACATGGTCATGTTTTTTAATTGGTTTTTTTTTTTTTGCATCAGATGTAGTGATCTGGGTTGATTCCTAATTTTTGCAATTGCTAAATATTTCCCCCATTCAGAATTTTTATTGAAATTCAGAGTTTCTCTTTGCAAGTTGGTTTTCAAGACTCTGTGATCTTCAGGTGAGAACTGTTATAATTTGGTACTGGTGGTGTACTTCTTTCCTTTGGTGTGTGTGTGTGTGTGTGTGTGAACTATTGCTTGTATTTGTTTATTGATTGGGTGCTGTTTTTCTGACCCCTTCATTGGTTGTTTACTTTATTTTTGTGTGAAGTCTACTTCTTGTCATCTTCATCATCGTTTAACGTCTGCTTTCCATGCTGGCATGGGTTGGACGGTTTGAGTGAGGGCTGGCAAGCCAGAAGGCTGCACCAGACTTAATCCAATCTGGCAAAGTTTCTACAGCTGGATGTCCTTCCTAAAGCCAACCACTCCAAGAATGTAGTGGGTGCTTTTTATGTGCCACCAGCATGAGGGCCAGTCAGGCGTTACTGGCATCAACCACGTTTCAATGGTGCTTTTTACGTGCCACTGGCATGGGAGCCAGTCAGGTGACACTCGCATCGACCATGCTCGAATGGCACTTTTTACGTGCCACTGGCAGTACTGTCATTGGCCATGACAACAATTTTACTTGCCTCAACAGGTCTTCGCAAGCACAATTTATTGCCCATTGATTGAAGGGTACTGTTAAATGGGCTGGTTATGCTGCACTGGCATAGGCCATGGGTTATGGTCTCACTTGGCTTGCCAGGTCTTCTCAAGCACAGCATATCTCGAAAAGTCTTGTCATTGCCTCAACGAGGCCTAAAGTTTAAGGGTCGTGCTTCACCACTTCATCCCAGGTCTTCCTGGGTCTACCTCTTCCACACGTTCCCTCTACTGCTAGGGTGTGACACTTTTGCACACAGTTGTCCTCATCCATATGCAACACATGACCATACCAGTGCAGTTGACTCTCTTGCACACCACATCTGATGCTTCTTATGTCCAACTTTTCTCTCAGGGTGCTTACACTCTGTCGTGTATGCACACTGACATTACACATCCAGTGGAGCATACTAGCTTCATTCCTTGCTAGCTTACGCATGTCCTCAGCAATCACAGCCCATGTTTCACTGACATGCAGCAAGGCTGTTTGCACACGTGTCATACATTCTACCTTTTACTCTGAGCGAGAGGCCCTTTGTCACCAGCAGAGGTAGGAGCTCTCTGAACTTTGCCCAGGCAATTCTTATTCTAGCAGCTACACTCTCAGAGCATCTACCCCTACTACTGACTTGGTCACCTAGGTAACGGAAGCTCTCGACTACTTGTAGTTTTTCCCCTTGGAATGTGACAGAAGCTGTTCTCTGCACATTTTCAGTATTTATTGCCCCTAAGCATTTGTCACACACAAAAACATATCTTCCCAGTTAGTCTTCCTTTGATATTGCTGCACCTCTTATGTGTCCATAGCTTACACCAGGTACATTTTATGACCTTTTCTACAGATCGAGCAGGGCCATCTACTTGAAGGGATTTGTAGTTTGTCTGCCTTCCTACTTATTAAGACTTTGGTTTTTGTTAGATTGACTCTAAGGCCCTTCGATTCTAGACCTTGCTTCCACATCTGAAACTTCTCCTCTAGTTCTGATAGTGACTCAGCTATTAGAGCAAGATCATCAGCATAGAGAGGTTCCAAGGGGCATCCTGTCTTGAATTTCTCTGTCATTGCCTGGAGGACTATGATGAATAAGAGGAGGCTTCGGACTGATCCTTGGTGGACCCCTACCTCTACCTGGAATTCTTCACTACTCATTGCCAACCCTCACCTTACTGACAGCATCCCTGTACATGGCTCACACAGCTCTCACTAACCACTCATCTATCCCTAGTTTCCTCATTGACCACCAGATAAGGGATGGGGGGACCCTATCAAAGGCTTTCTCCATGTCAATGAAAGCCAGGTACAGAAGTTTATCTTTGGCTAGGTATTTCTCCTGCAGCTGTCTTACCAGAAATATAGCATCAGTGGTGCTTTTCCCTGGAACAAACCCAAACTGCATCTCATCTAAGCTGACTCTCTCCCTAATTAGTTGAGCTAAGACCCTCTCTGTGACTTTCATTACCTGATCCAACAACTTGGTACCTCTTGTATTTCTTGTAATTGTTGATAGAGGTGTAGTCTTGTGCTTGTGTTTGTTCAATGGTTTGCACTTTGTGCTTCTTAATGGGGTGTTTTTTACCCATTGGTTGTTTGGTTTATTTTTTGAGATGTGGTGTTTGTATTTTTTGTAATTGTAAGCAGGAAGGTATTTAATTAGTTTGTTTAGGATTTGTTCCTGAGTTGGTGATGGGGTGTATGTTTTTCTTTGAGTGTGTGAGTAAGGTGATAAATGTTGTTTTCAGAAAGGTTATTTATGACAGGGTTAGCTGTAAAAGTAATTGCCAATAGCTACGTCTCTGATAAATGGTGCTTTCAAGACTGAGTAATATTTGAGGGATTGTTCTATCAATAAAAACGTTTTTGTTTGTTTGTTTGTTTGTTGGCAATGAAATTTTGTTTTCATGTTCTTAAAAAGATGTATGTGGTTGTTTAAATTTCCTTACAGTTTTCTGTTTGATTTTTTTTTTTAAGGAAAAATGTAGGTTATGTGTGTGTGAGAGTTTGTGGTCATTTGATTTTGGTCTGTTTTGTGCATGGCTGGGATGGGGGTTTGTTATGTTGCCTGTGGTCATAGAACATTTAAATAATATACTTGTGTGCATGTGCATGCACACACACACACACACACACACATACGTATGTATGTATGTGGAGGTATGGCTGTGTGGTTAAGAAATTTGCTTCTCAGCCACATGGTTTTAGGTCTAGTCTCATTCCATGGTACCTTGGGCAAATGTCTTCTACTTTAGTTTCCGGCTGACCAAAACCTTGTAAGTGAATTTGGTAGACAAAAACTGAAAGTAGCCCATCACACACACACACACACACACACACACACACACACACACACACACACACACTTTCACGTGTGTGTGTGTGTTTGTTTGTGTCTCCTTGTCTTGACATTGTCTGATAGTTGTAAATAAGTGTCACCACCATAGAAGTACTGTCCTTCATTGCTGTGTCCTTCATTATCCTTCAATGCTGCGCAGGAAAAATGTGTTGAACTACAAACAATATTTTTTGTTGGCAATTACCTTTCAACAAATTGTCTGCTTGCTTCGTGCTTTTGAATCTAAGTGGAATGAGAATCTTTTACTTGAGGAAACAGGTGAGGGTTAACTACAGGGAAGGTATACAGCTGTAAAAAGACAATGCTTCAATAATGTGTACATGTCTAACCCATGGAAGTGTAGGGAAAAATGGATATAAAATGTGAATGAAAAATTATAAATTTTATCAATCTGAAATTTTAGACTGAAAAATATTTTGAATTAAAATTCTCAAACAGTATTTGTTTTATTATTTCAGCCTTTGCTACACATGAAGCATTTGAAGGAGTTAAGGATGCTGTAGGAGTTGTCTAAAATATACATTCACTTGGTTTTGAAGTTGGCATAATTGTTTTCCATATCGAGAAGGTAACCAACCTGTTTTTAACTACACACACACATGCATAAATGTAAATAGCTGATAGGTTTAGACTTGATAACACTCATTTGCAAAGTCTTATATATAGAATAAATAAAAGAAAAATCTCATTTCACCATATTAAGCTCATGTGCAGTTAACGATAAGCCTGAAAGGCAGTTGAACTGATGTTATTACAAGAAATATGGCACAAGTAAATCCAGAGACCTAGTCTGCATTGATATATCAATATTAGTAACAAACATATCGGTAGTACAAATGTGTCTCAGTTCTGTGTTTAATGCATACTTTGCATGAAAAATCTTGATTGTGTGATATCCACAATATTGACTTTACAGAAGTGTACATTTAAAGCTCAGACTGATAAAGTTTGAAGACCCAATGGCATAGTGTAAGGTGAGCAGACTGCACAAGGGGGTCTGCTTACCTTTGAGGGATGAGGCAAATATGTTAAAGGTATATTATGTTTAAGGAAGTGGGTGGCCTGAAACCATGCTATGTCACTGCAGAGGTCACTTCTGAATTCGAGTTTTGTTTTGTATGCCTGAAATTTTACCATGTGTTATATACAGCAATTATGATAATCGACTAAATGCTTTTTCCCTACATCATATACAAAAAAAAAAAAAAAATCAGTGTATATCATATATGAGATGCTTTTTCCTGGATATCATTGACTGTAATTACAGGTGCACATTATGTGTATATTGCATGTGGACACAACACTTTAGAATTGTTGTTGGGTAGAAATGCTAGGTCACTGGATTTTCATGCTTTACTGAAGTCACATCCAACTGTGGTAACTGACTGTCTTTCATCCATCCAGGGTCAATAAAACAACACTGATATATTAGGTTCAATCAATTGTACAATTTCTTCCTTGAGAAATCAATATCTTGAATGTGTTTGTAGGGCAACAAGAACACCAGATTAAATTCATTAGCATCTTCAACTGTTTATTCCTTTATAGGGTAAGCTCAAATATTGACCTTGTTTTTCACTGCGTCATGGGTGACTGAGTAAATGCTTATAGGGTTGCTAGATCAATTTCATAAAAAGTAGCACAAGATTTTCAAAAATGAGTGAATAGTGATATAGAATAATCTAAAATGAAAATTTTGCCAGTGAATAATTTAGGAATTTCCTGTAGATCAGTTCATATATATATATGTATATCCATTGGCACTCCATCGCTTACGATGTTGAGGGTTCCAGTTGATCCGATCAATGGAACAGCCTGCTCATGAAATTAACGTGCAAGTGGCTGAGCACTCCACAGACACTTGTACCCTTAATGCAGTTCTCGGGGATATTCAGCGTGACACAGTGTGACAAGGCTGACCCTTTGAATTACAGGCACAACAGAAACAGGAAGTAAGAGTGAGAGAAAGTTGTGGTGGAAGAGTACAGCAGGGTTCACCACCATCCCCTGCCGGAGCCATGTGGAGCTTTAGGTGTTTTCGCTCAATAAACACTCACAACGCCCGGTCTGGGAATCGAAACTGTGATCCTATGACTGCGAGTCTGCTGCCCTAACCACTGGGCCATTGTGCCTCCACGTATGTATATATATATATATATATATATATATATATATATATACATATATATATACATATATATATACATATATATATACATATACATATATATATATATATATATATACATATACATATATATATATATATATATATATACATATACATATATATATATATATATATATATATATATATATATATATATATATATATATATATATACATATATATACATATACATATACATATATATATATATATATATATGTATATGTATATATATATATATATATATATATATGTATATGTATATATATATATATATATATATGTATATGTATATGTATATATATATATATATATATATATATATATATATATATATATATACATATACATATATATATATATATATATATATATATATATATATATATATATAAACACACACACACACTCTGTCTAGTTTCTGTGATTGAAGAGGAGATAACCACTTTGAAATGCTTTTCTGTTCTTTCTTCATGTCTTGGTGGGTAGTGTTTAGCATATATGGACTGGTAATAATCTTGTATTTATACACAACACTGCCTAGCACTGCTACTCTGTAATAATTGGCTGCAGGCTGGTTTTAATCATTTAGTTGATTCTTACCTTTTAAAAACTAAAATCTTTAAGTCATCTTAGCTGACAAAAAAAAAAAAAAATGGAAATAAAAAGTAGCACGCAGTTTCATAATCTGTCGCTTGTATACCACTGCAGCACCCTGCTGTGCTAATAAATATTGTGCTAATAAAGTTGGCTTTGTTGACTGTCATGGATGAGTAATCTATGCCTTGTATTCCTGAAGTGGAATGCAAGAAATGTCTGGTTGCCAAACCTAGACCTACATATTTTCACTCACTCATTCTCTGTCTCTCTCATTTTTGTAATGATGTGACAGTTTAGTTGAATATTACATGTCCTGCAGCACAGTGATCTGTCAATGTCTATCATCTTTGGTTTCTTTGTGTGATTATTGTAGGGTGCCAAAGGAAAAGAGGTTGCTTGCTGCTTGCTCAACCTACCTTCATTTCTTGGAGGTAGAGGACAACGGATTGTCTCACGTAATCCTCTCATAGTGCAATGTAACCAATTAAGAGTGGGGCAGTGGGATAGCATGAGTTCTCAGTATTTGGTGGGGTGGGGGTCACTAACGTAGCTAGAGGGGGCAGAGGGGCAGTCCATCCCAGGTGGCACTTATATGGGGGCACCACTTTTGGGTCTACTGTAGGCAATATGTATTTTTTATGGGGGCCCAGGGGTGGCAAACTGAAGGGCCGCCCTGGGCAGCACATACTCTAGCTATGCTAGTGGGTGTGGTGTGGCTTTCTGATACTCAGTCTTCCACCATCTTCTATAATGCATTGTGACCACAGTCCAGTTGTTCAGCAAGTTCACAGAGTGTGATTCAGCTACCTGTGCAGATCATTTTGTCCTTTAGCTGGCAATTTGTGTCAGTGATAACAATTGAAGGCTTGCATGGTTTGTCTTCAATGCTGGCTTCCCCTTCTGTAAATTTCTTCATTCATCTGCACATATTGCCTTTGTTTCAATTAATTTTGAAACGGGAATTTAGTTTCATAGAATGAGGGGCAATTTCAGGTGGGTTCATATGAAAAAGGAATTTATTGGAATTCAATTCACATTAACATCCACCATCCCTTATATCCCTTGCAGAATTTGAATTTGTATTTAGTGAAAAGAAATTTAATATTTTGAAAATTACTTTTAAAATATGTGTAAATTCTTTACATTACTGTTTTGTTTATTTTTCAGGTCTCTGTCTTGTGAAAAAAAAAAAAAAACCTGAAAAAAAATGTCACCTATGAATGCCAATACCAACCTGTGAGCCGATTGTCTGCAATATTTAAGTATCTCACTTCTATCTCTTCTAAAGCAGTTTTTTGTTTTCATTTCAAAAGCAATAAAACTGACTTTTTTTTTTAATAATTTTAATTTTAGTCTGGAATGGGAAATTTTTTATTTAACTAAATGAGTTAGGTTGGTGATGGTGGTGTGGGCTTATAAAAGTATTTTAAAATCTGTAATTGAAATTCTAACTCAAACTGAAATTTAATAATAGTTTCAAATTTTGGCTCAAGGCCAGTAAGTTCAGGGGAAAGTATAAGTTAATTACATCTACACCAGTGTTCAACTGGTGCTTATTTCATTGACCCTGACCGGATGAAAAAGGTAAAGTTGACTTCAGTAGAATCTGAACTCAAAACATGAAGATGGATGAAATGGCACTAAGCATTTTGCCCAGCATGCTAACAGTTCTGCCAGCTTGCTTCCATAATTTCAGTTTAAGCATAAATCCATAAATTTTTGGGAATAGGAATTGTCACTTCCATTGATTCCAGCACTCAACTGGTTCTTTACATTATCAGCCCCAGAAGGGTGATGTTGAGTTTGGCCAGATTTGGATGCAGAATGTAAAGAGCTGGGATAAATACTGCTCTAATGATTCTGCTAATCCATGTCACTCGATAATAATTCTGAGTTAGATACAAGGCCAGCACTTTTGAGGGAGGGGCTAGTTGATTACATCAGTTCCAATATTTAACTAGTACTATATTCTATCAACACTAAAAGAATTAAAAGTAAAGTTAGTTTCAGCAGGATTTGAACTCAGAACATATAAAGCTGCAAGAAATATTTTTGTCAGGTATTTTGCTGAATCTCTAATGATTCTGGTTACTCACTATATGAATATAGCAACTACCACTATTACTACTACTACTACTACTACTACTACTACTACTACTACTACTACTACTACTACTACTACTACTACTACTACTAATTTAAATGATAGCATACTTTTTAGGAAAGGCATAATCAATTCAGTCAATTGTTACATTTAAGGGATACTTATTTCATCAGTCTTAAGAGAAATAATGAAACTACAAATTTGATACTCGTTATTAATCATTAGATCATCAGATGAAATGCTTTGTGATATTTCTTCCATCTCTTTATGGTTTGAGTTCAAATTCCTCAGAGGTTGACTTTGCCTTTCATCCTTTTGGGGTTGATAAAATAAGTCCCAGGTTAGCCCTGGAGTCATTGTAATCAATTAACCCCTTACCCCACAATTTCAGGCCTTCTGCCTATAGTAGAAAGGATTATTATTTAAGGTGGTGAGTTGGCAGAATTGTTACCATTCTGAACAAAGGCGTAGGAGTGGCTGTGTGGTAAGTAGTTTGCTTATGAACCACATGTTTCCGGGTTCAGTCCCACTGCGTGGCACCTTGGGCAAGTGTCTTCTACTATAGCCTCGGGCCTGATTAAAGCCTTATGAGTGGATTTGGTAGACGGAAACTGAAAGAAGCCTGTCGTATATATATATATATATATATATATATATATATATATATATATATATATATGTATGTGTGTGTGTGTGTGTGTGTGTATATGTTTGTGTATCGGTGTTTGTCCCCCCAACATCACTTGACAACCGATGCTGGTGTGTTTACATCCCCGTAACTTAGTGGTTCGGCAAAAGAGACCGATAGAGTAAGTACTAGGCTTACAAAGAATAAGTCCTGGGGTCGATTTGCTCGACTAAAGGCACTGCTCCAGCATGGCCACAGTCAAATGACTGAAACAAGTAAAAGAGTAAAGAGTAAAGTGCTTGCAGCATTTCATCCAGCTCTGATTTCAATGCTGCTGAGGTTGATAATTGATTTCCTCTCTCCTCAAAATCACTATCCTCGTGCCAAAATTAAAAATTATTATTTAACGAGTGAGCTGACAGAATCGTTATTGTCCAGGACGGAATGCTTAGTGACATTCGATCCAGCTTTTTCCCTATTCTGATTTCAAATAACACCAAGAGTCGACTTTGTGTTTCATCTTTTTAGGATCTAAAAAATTTGTACCAGTTAAGCACTTTGCCTTGCCCACCCCTCAAAAATGCTGTCTTTGTGTCAAAATTGGAAAGAGTTATTATTATAAGGTGGCAAGGGGGTTATATTGTTTGAGCATCATAAAAAAAAAAAAATTCCTAGTATTTCTTTTATATGTTTACATTTTGAGTTCAAATCCTTTGACTTTCATCAAGTAATGGGGTCAGTGATGTTGACTAAACCTCTCCCCTCGAATTTTCCAACCATGTGCCTAAATCAGAAGTCATTACTATTAGTATTATTATTATTATTATTATTATTATTATTAATGTGGCAAGCAGGCAGAATTGTTAGCATGCCAGGCAAAATGCTTGTGGCATTTCATCTGTTTTTGTGTTCTGAGTTCAAATTCCACCAAGGTCGACTTTACCTTTCATCCTTTTGGGGTTGATAAATTAAGTACCAGTGAAACACTGGAGTCAATGTAATCAACTAGTCCCCTCCCCCACCAAATTTCAGGCCTTGTGCCTTTAGTAGAAAGGACTATTATTATTATTATTATTATCATTATCATCATCATTATTATTATTATCATCATCATCATCATCATCATTATTATTATCATCATCATCATCATCATCATCATCATCATCATCATCATCATCATTATTATTATTATTATTATTATTATTATTATTATTATTATTATTATTATTATTATTATTATTATTATTATTATTATTATTATTATTATTATTATTATTATTATTATTATTATTATTATTATTATTATTATTATTATTATTATTATTATTATTATTATTATTATTATTATTATTATTATTAAGGCAGTGAGCTGCTAGAGTTGTAAGCATGGTAGCAGCATTTCACCCATCTTCACATTCTGAGTTCAAATTCTGCCAAGTCCGCCATTCTTTTTTATCCTTTTGGAGTTGATATAATTGGCTTAAACCCTCCCCTGAAATTGTTGTCTTTGTGCCAAAATTTAAAATAATAATAATTATTATTATTATTATTATTATTATTATTATTGTTCAGTAGTTTTATTTTTATAACGTGCTTTCACTTCACTACCGAGCGCAGCTCTGTGCGCCTTGGGTATGTGCTGTGGTTTGCTGTGGTGCTCTTATGTTTACTGTATTGAAAGTGTTTTGCGTAGAATGTGTGCAGTACCCAGTAGTGCAATTTTCTGTATGTTATATATATTTGTAAGTCCTGGTGTTTTTGTTATGTATTTGTCTGCATATTGTTTTATTATACCTAAGGCACCTACTATGATAGGAATTGTTTCTGTTTTTAGATTCCACATTCGAGTTATCTCTATTTCCAGGTCTTTGTATTTTGAAAGTTTTTCCATTTCTTTTAGAGAAACGTTGTCATCTGCTGGTATTGATACATCAATTAGAAAGCATTTTTTTTCTTCATGATCTTTGACAACTATATCTGGTCTATTTGTCTTAATTTCTCTATCTGTGTGTATTGGCATATCCCAGAGTACGGTTGCTTTCTCGTTTTTTGTGACCTTTTCTGGCATGTGTTTATACCATCTTTTTTCTGTTGTTATTCCATAGTGTTGGCATAGCTTCCAGTGTATATAGGTCCCAGCTCTGTCGTGTCTGTGAATATATTCCTTCTTAGCCAGGACTGGGCAGCCAGAGATAATATGATTTATTGTTTCTTGTCCATCTCCACATATTCTACAGTTACTTGTTATATTTCTTTTCATTATGTGTTTTCGGTAATTTCTGGTGGGGAGGCTTTGGTCTTGTGCAGCAATTAAAAATCCTTCAGTCTCTGCTTTGAGTCCTGAGCTTCTCAGCCATTGCTGGGATTTTTCTCTGTCTATTTCTTTCGCATTTAGTTTAGCCCAGTATTTACCATGTAGGGGCTTTTCTTGCCATCGTTTTATCATGGTCCGTTGCTGTTCTAGTTTTAGTTTGGATTTCATTTGTTTTATAGCTTTTGTTGTTTCTTCTTCTTCTTCTTCTTCGTATTTGTTAGGTAGATTGATTTCTTGTTTGTATTTGTCAGCTTCCTTAAATACTGAAAACAGTTTTTTGTTTTGCTCGTGTTTTGTGGCTATTTGTATTAGTTTCCCTTGCTTCTGGAGTAGGTATTTTTGTAGTCCTATGGTGGTTATTTTATAATAGTTTTCTAGCTGTATAAGACCCCTGCCACCTTCTGTGCGTTGTATATATAGCCTTTCTATGTCAGATTTTGGGTGGTGCATCCTATATCCTGTCATTATTTTTCTTGTTTTCCTGTCTATTTTACATAGTTCGTTTAGTGTCCAGTTAAGGATGTTGTAGCTGTAGCTTATAACTGGGACAGCTAAAGTGTTGATACCCATTATCTTGTTTTTAGCATTGAGCTCTGTTTTTAGTATTGATCTAACTCATCTATAGTACTCTTTCTTTATTTTTTCTTTCATTTGTGTATGTTGTATCCTATCTAGTTCATTGACTCCTAAATACTTATATGGTTGGCTTTCGTCTAGTTCTCTTATTTCATTGGCTTTATCTAGTGTTATATTGCTGCTTTTAACTAATTTTCCTCTTTTCAGGGTTGCTTTGGCACATTTTTCTAATCCGAATTTCATATCTATTTCCTTGGTAAAGTCGTGTACTGTCTGTAGTAATGTTTCTAGCTCTTTGTCGTTTTTAGCATATAATTTTAGGTCATCCATATATAGAAGGTGGCTGACTGTTTTTCCGTAGCATTTATAACCACATCCAGTTCTATTTAGCAATTCTGTTAAAGGTGTGAGTGCCAGACAGAACAGGAGTGGAGAGAGCGTATCTCCCTGGAATATTCCTCTTCTAATGGGGATGGCTTTCGTTTTCACAAGTCCCTCTTTTGTTTGGAGCTGTAGCACTGTCTGCCATTTGTTCATTGAGTGCCTAATGTATTATATAATAATTGGTGCCACCTTGTTTATGGCTAGCGTTTCCAGAATCCACGTCTGGGGAACACTGTCGAAGGCCTTTTGGTAGTCCACCCAGGCCATACTGAGGCCTTTCTTCTTTCTGCGGCTGTCTTCAGTTATGGCTTTATTGATCAATAATTGATCTTTACAGCCATATGAGCCCTTGCAGCATCCCTTCTGCTCTTCTGGAAACAGGTTGTTATTTTCCAGGTGTTTACTCACTCTCTGCGATATTATTGCAGTAAAAGCTTTGTAGATCGTAAGGAGACAGGTTATAGGTCTATAGTTTTGTGGTTTCTCCGTTTCCGTGGATTTGGGGATTAAGATGGTTTTCCCTTTTGTGAGCCATTCAGGCATTGTCTCTGGCTCTGCTACTTTGTTGTTAAAGTTTTCTGCCAGCTTTTTATGCATTCCTGGCAGGTGTTTTAACCAGAAATTGGGGATCTTGTCGTGTCCAGGTGCCTTCCAGTTGCTTAGTCTTTGCAGTGTCTGGGTGACCTCTTCAGTTGTTATAGGGGCCCAGAGTTGCTCAGGTGCTAAGTTCGTTGTTTTAATGGTCCTTTTCTGGGGTTGTTGCTTCACCGACCATATTTGTTTCCAGAATTTCTCTAGTTCTTCTGCTGTTGGTGCTGCAGTAATGTCTATTTTATTTTTACCCAGTTCTTGGTAGAATTTTTTGGGGTTGGATTTGAACTGTTTGTTTTGTTCAAAGAAACGTTGGCGTTTCTCATACCGGCGGATCCTTTGTGCTTTGGCAAGGATGTCTTGCTTTAGTTTTTCTTTTGCCTCAGGTAAGTCT
>NC_142932.1:4958812-5011312 GCF_046866305.1 Octopus bimaculoides | reverse complement strand
TGGAATAATTCTGGAATTCAACAATTTACACACATGCACACACACACACACACACACACACACACGCACACACACACACGCACGCACACACACACACACACACGCACGCACACACACACACACGCACACACAGCGCACGCACAGACATACACACCGACACATACATCATACATTGACACTTATGTAGCAATGTAAAATCATTGTAATGTAATGTGTATTTAAACATATAATAAATTGCTAACACACAGTGCAAATATGATACTAATATATAATGCTTCATAATACAATGGGACAGTCTCAATGCTAACCTGTTGGAAATAAGTCAAAATTTCCTCAAATCACTTTTACCATCTTATTAAAAAAAAAAAAGAAAAGAGAAGGAATATACTGAAAAGTCAGGGTGGCCACAACTGGAAAACAATGAAAAATGACAGAATGGTCATAACTGGAATTCCTTTTGATCATTGATCAAAGCTGATTTAGGACAAAACAATTGCAACTGCATAATACTATACATTGCAGACGTTTGGTACAAGACTGTATTATAATACCATTATAATACAGTAATGATACACAATGCTAGATCATACATTAATGATGTTCAGTACAATACTCCTGGTGGTGGATAGCTGATGCTCAAAGATGAAGATGCAATTGTTCAGTCATGTGAATTACCTACTCCTGAATTAACATGTAAATGACTAAGTATTCCACAGACATGTGTATGCTTAATATAATTTCCAATTGCTGAATTGGTATGACATACAAGTTACAGAAAGTGTACGGAGAGCAGTGTATGAGCTGCACACAAGTGTATGAGTGGTTCAGACGTTTCCAAGATGGCTGAAAAAACGTTGATATTGTTGAATGTTCCGGGAGACCTGCAACCAGTAGAACTGAGAAAAATATCGCTGATGTGCATCCAGCTGTGAGGGGAAATCGTCGAATCACCATCCATGAGTTGTCAAAGGCTGTGCAGATTAGTTACGGTTCAGTTCAGTCCATTATCACTGAAGATTTGGGTATGAAACATATGTCTGCCAAGTTTGTGCCACTCCTTCCTTCTGCTTCTTCCCGCTACACACCTTCCTTCCAAGCTCTGCTGTAAACAACAGAAGTGAGCTAGAACATTAACACTTAGTGTGCATGCACAGCAGAGTTCAAGGTCAATCTGTGCCAGGTGGCTTTACTCTGCGTGCTTGAGCTTCATTACTATGGCAACAGTCTGGATATTTATTGTGTGACAAAACCATACTTTTGAATAACAGGGCAAATCCACCCAAAGGGCTTCTATGCAGTTTCTGTCTACCCAATTTTATTCACACACACACAAAAAAGAGAAGGGTCAACCCAAGGCTAGAGAAAACAAACTTCTTAAACACTCAGCTATACTGCACTTGTATACTGATGATACACAATACAATATCAATACACTACAACAACATACAATATAACAATACAGAAATACAATACAATATGCCATACTGACACATCTATACTCAGTTCAATATTCGACATGCAATTCTAACATATTGATATACCGTATCCAATATGCCATGTGATATACAATATGCTACAACACAGTATATTACAGTCCAATATGTTTGTCAATGTCACTGCTACCTGTGATATTTTTTTAAATTAAAATTTTTACTTGTTGTGTTTTCAAAAGTTTAGAGATGGAAATAAAATATATTGATTACAAACTGAATGTTGTTTTTGTCTTTTGACCTTCTCAGTCCTTAGGAGGATTGGTAGATTGCAAAGTAAAGGGTCTGGACTTCTGACCATATGATTGTCTGTTTAAACTTCAATACAAGTGTGAGTTATTATCTGCAAAGTACTTTTTTTTTTCGTATATTGACAGGAAAGTTAGTTCACTTGTGCAATAGGCAGAAGCATGGCCATGTGGTTAAGAAGATTGCTTCCTAACCACATGGGTTTGGGTTCAGTTCTACTGCATGACATCTTGGGCAACTGTCTTCTATTGTAGCCATAGACTGACCAAAGCCTTGTGAGTGGATTTGATAATTGGAAATCTAAAGAAGTTTGTTGTATGCATGCACGGATATGTGTGCGTGTGTTTGTGACTCCTTATCATAACATTACCTGATGGTTGTAAATGAGCAGATTGTTGTATATGTAGTATTATTAATTTCCAGTCTTCAGTGCAAACATGTCTGACCATGGGGGAATATTACCTTGCTTCGAACAGGTGAGTGTTAGCAACAGGAAGGGCATCCATCTAACTATAGAAAAGATGTCTTAATGAATTCCACCTAACCCATGTAAGCATGGAAAAATGGACATTAAAACAATGATGATGAAGATGGTGTAAGTGTTTGTGTCAATGTTTATATTCTGAAAAAAAAAAAAAAAAAAAAAAGCCCTGAGCTGCAGATGTTGTTTGTTGACAACTCCCTGTCAACAAATCATTTCCTAGTTCTGCACTTTTGAAGAGGTAAGTGGAATACGAAAAACCACTTGAAAAACAAGTAAGGATAAGTAAGAGGAAGAGCCGTCTGTAATAGAATACACAATACCAAGGAAAAAAATATGATTGGCATGGCTGGTAAATATTTTGATTATAGGTTTACATGATTGGGGTTGGCTTGAGGCAAAACAATCATACATTTAGGTTGTGCTTTTGTTTAAAAGCAAAATCCTTTTTCAGTCAAGCTAGTGTGGAAAGAAAAAAATCTGTTATTTTGCTTGTCACAATGTGCTTGAATGTTATGCTGTCAAAGGGAAATAATCATCTTGACCTTGATTGTTATCTGCTGTGGCTGAACAGCAAGACATCCAGTGAGGGGGAAGTGGCTTTGAGTTGAAGCGATTAAATCCTACATTCTTCGACCAGGGAATTGAAATTTCTGTCTGTATGTTTCTGCAAGCTTCTTTCTATTGTTCTCTGGATTTCTGTAACTAAAGTGCAGCAAAGTAACAATGGATATTTTATAGGTTGTCTAGGTTGAACTGGATTTGACCCAAGATGGTGAGGATGTTGACTGCTGAGTGCAAAGCCAGAGAAAAATAGAAAGAAGCATTCAGACAGAAATTTCAATTCCTGGTTGGGAATCTAAGATTTGATTGCTTTAAAGAGTTTGTGGAGGGATGTAGCTGTGGTTAGAGAGAAGAGAAAATAAATTGAAGAGGAATGGTTATGAAAAACATTGTATACAGTGACGATTCTTAACTAAATATTTATGCAGTGAGACATTGTGCTGGACACTAGAATTTTCTAATTTTATTACTTGTTCTTCAAATATTTTTGATTAAATTTGCATCTGTTCTAAATCAACGAGGAATTACTGTTGTGAAAAACATTGCATATACATGATGTTTCTCAACAAAATATTGTATAAAGTGAGATCTTGAATAAAATACTGGAATTATCTAATTTTATTAATTGTTTTTCAAATACTTTTCGTTAAATTTACATCTGCTCTTACAAGCAAAATCTAAAAAAATTTCATCGATTGGTTTTCAAATATTTTTCGCTAAATTTACATCTGCTTGATTATACTGTATTTTATATTACTTATATGTTATCTAAATCCTAATTTTTCAATAACCTTAATTCATTGTTCAGTTTATTTTCATAAAAATCATTCTCGACTAAACAATTCCTCGAAACTGCTGAATTGATGTACAAACACAAATATGCATCCTTAAAAGCCAATGCTGCACAAATCTCAAGAATAAGCTGGTGCACCTGCTAGTGCAATATAAACTTGCAACATAAACCTTAATAATAATGGTTTCAAATTTTGGTACAAGACCAGCAATTTTGGGGGAGTGGTAAGTCAATTACATCGACCTCAGTGTTTAACTGGAACTTATTTTATTGACTCTGTAAGGATGAAAGGCAGCCATAACTTGTGTCGAGTAACATACATTAATTATATGCAGTAATTTAAATTTCTTGCACTACTTTCACATGATTATTCAGCAAATTGTATTACAGAAAATTACTAGCTGTTCATTGAACGTTGTTCCATTAATTTATTGGATGTACATTTGTAGAAATAACTATGTGGGTTAATAAAATATTTGAAAATTCAACTAAACGTTAGAATGGTGATTCTCTACACATGCAATCTATTTTACATTGTAAGTAGCCTCAGAAGAATATGTGACTGACGACCATGATAAAGGTGCATCATATCTGGCTGATCTTAATCATATGCTTGACAAAGACGGAATGTGCCCACTGGAGAGACAAATAACGGCTATCCCCAAATTTCTTGCATCCATGTCACCGCATAATTTGTAGAAATTTCTTTACCTCATCACCAACTTCTCTGGCAGTTATGTTCCAACTACACTGAAGGTACAGAACCCCTCATCCAGGTGCTTAAGAAAAGAATAAGCCAATAACTCTTGATGCAAATGAACTCATCTCTTTCGCAACAAATGGAAAGAGTCCATGGTTGAAAGAAGCCGTCTGGTTCATCTCAGGACAGCTGCATCACCACAAGTGTTTGTAGATACCCCGGATGTTGAAATGGGGGTTGTTTCACTACGGCTATTTTTATTATATTTTAACATTATGACCGTTCTTCTGTCATATTATTGGGTTTTTTCGTGAATGTTTTGAAGCAGAATTCTTGCAAACTATAAACCTGTCGGCTTGTGATGACTGTTTAAGTTTTATCAATTGAAATGTAGCAAGGAGAAAGTAGTTGTTTAAATGTTACTTAACATATAAACAATTCAGCTGAAAACAAAACATTTGAGAAACAGAACAAGTTAAACTGTCACATAAACTGTATTAGAAGAGAGTGGTGATTATCAAGTGGAGAGAGAAAGAGAAGGAAAGAAAGAAAGATATATATTTAGAGAGAGAGGGAGATAGATAGATAGATAGGTAGGTACATAGATACATAGTTACACAAACAGAGAGAGAGAGAGAGAGAGAGAGAGAGATAGGCAGGTACATAGATACATAGTTACATAGAGAGAGAGAGAGAGATAGGCAGGTACATAGATACATAGTTACATAGAGAGAGAGAGTAGTGGTAGATCTGGACTGGAGCTTGTATCATCTTATAACTGGTGCTGTATTGTATCTCAGTTTCACAAGACAATAAACTCTCACATGGCCCTGCCATCTTGTTGCACTGCATGAGAGAAATATTAATCAGACTAAGTAGTATATTTAGGCGCCATACTCAATTTGGGTCAGTAGGCACTAATTTAGTGAAGCAACTTTAAACCAGAATCCACTAAGAGATGATCCCACTGCGAGAAACACTGCATTACAGTATTGTACACTACTGCATATATTGCACAAAGAGCATATGCTACTACACTGCTCGTTTATTATACTGCAATACACTACACAATACCAGACTACTATATTTCAAGATGATCTGTGATGGAGTCTCCCCATAATCACTGATCCTGCTCAATATGTTCTTGACCGCTCGTGTGAACAAGCCTTTGTTATGACATGGCTTTAACTTCGGCGACTCATTTTTGAGTCTTGCTACAAGCACAAGTTCTTAGTGTTCTCAGTTATTATTCAAAATGACTCCCATCTATTAAAATAGAGTATATCATCATCATCATCATCATCATCGTTTAACGTCCGCTTTCCATGCTAGCATGGGTTGGACGATTTGACTGAGGACTGGTGAAACCGGATGGCAACACCAGGCTCCAGTCTAATTTGGCAGAGTTTCTACAGCTGGATGCCTTTTCCTAACGCCAACCACTCAGAGAGTGTAGTGGGTGCTTTTACGTGTCACCCGCACGAAAACAGCCACGCTCGAAATGGTGTCTTTTATGTGCCACCCGCACAAGCCAGTCCAGGGGCACTGGCAACGATCTCGCTCGAAAATCCTACGGGAGCCAGTCAGGCGGTACTGGCAACGGCCACGCTCGTAATTGATAATTTAGAATATTAATATTATAGCGGACATTAGATTTTTTTTATGACTGCAAACCATAATGCTAAAGCTACATTCTATCATCGTTTAGTGGACATTTCATGTACAGAAGTTTTTGTAGCAAACGAAAAATTTTATGAGAAATTATACAAATTGAAATTTTGTATGTATTTTTTTGTCCTAAACAGTTTGCACAAAACTTTTACAAACCAATAACCTTGTGTTAACACTCAAGGAATGGCTTAAGAAGTGTTTCCTTTTTAATTTTTTAAATTTTATCCCTTCTGTTTCATAAGTTTGAATCTGATCCTTGACTTAGAGACATGAATAAAGGTATTTTGCATGTTTCTCAATCTTATTTATCCACTATAATCAAGCCCTGTCCTGTTGTGTTGAAGGAAAAATTTTCCGTTTTTAACAAAGATTGCTTTTTTGTATCCACTTTCGTGAACTCATTGCAAATTTGAAAAGAAGCAATCTAATGAACTTTTTAGATATCAAAAGCTATCAAACTACCTTACAAAGTGAACTTTGTCATCATGTACAGCTGAAACAAGTTGATCCAGTACGAATGGATCAAATGATTGCAACCCACTGTTGACACTTTTAAATAAGATCAGAGGGATCATGTATTTCTTGTACTTCCATGTCTGCTTGAAAGTAGAAAAAAAAAAAAAAAAAAAAAAAAAAAAAAAAAAAAAAGGTTAAGTAGAAATATGATCCCCAAAACAAATTCATTGATTTTAAAGAATGCAGTGATCTCAAGCTGGATGAAGACAGCAATTCTTTCGTACAAAATTGTTTAATGCAAGACAGCAATTTATTTAAAAAAAAAAAAAAAAAAAAAAAAAAAAAAAAAAAAATCATAAAGATTGAAAAACGCCTTGACTAGGATGAAATTCCGGTTAGTTTATTCAAAGAACAAGGGCAGTCTACATTGTTTTGTTTGAAATCTGTTTTATAAATGCCAAACATCATTCAAAATAAGTGGGTTTTATGATTGGATGAATGCACTTAGAACTCTGTAGAATCATGAAAGTAGCATAAAATATAAGAGGGTAATGTTGACTTGGATAAAAGAAAGACAAATAAAAGCAGAGTACTATTTTGTAGCTGTTTTTAAGTGGTTATGAGAAGTGGGACTTACCAAAATAATGGGAACTTGGCTGGAATATCTTGGTTTAGGGTGAGAGGTACGTATATAGTAGGAACAAACAAACTCCTCACCAGAAAAAAAAATGAAAAAAAAACCTAGAATCTAGGGGAAAAGTGGTCTGTGTTGGCGAGATTTGGATTTATTAGGCGTACCATTGAGGATACAAGCGGCTGAAATAGGGTTCCTCTGAAGGATTCTCTGGAGTAATGCTACTCAACAAGGAGCGCCTTCAGGTCAAGCCACTGCTTCTTCACGTTGAAAGGTCATTTAGAATGCCAGAGGAAAAGACAAGACAGATTCTTGAAGCTCAGCCAACCGACAGGAGACCTAAGGGTAAACCAAGAGTGAGATGATTGCAAAATATACATAGTCTCAGTTGGTTACACTTGGGAATCCAGCAGGAAAGTGTAATGAGGGTTGCTTCTGAAAAGAAGCCTATGGAGGAAATACCTTAGGACTCTACCCATATGACCCTCTCAGGAATAGTAGGTAGTGAAAATGGATGGATGGATAGAACTAAGTTTGTATGCCACAGGGAATAACTGAAAGATTGTAGGTGCTCTTGAGTGAGAGGAATATGGTCAGAAAGAGACAGGGAGGGAGGGAGGGAGAGAGAGAGAGAGAGAGAGAGAGAGAGAGAGAGAGAGAGAGGGAGCAAATGGAAAAGAGAATAAAGTGATAAGGTTAGAACTGGAAGGAACAGTGTAAGAAAGTTTAAGTGGGAGGATGTTTTGTTGTCTAGGTCAGTGACCGCTATTGGAAGCTTGTCAAAAACAGTATTCACACACATGTCAGTACATAAACAAGCACTCATTTGGTTGATAGGAACAGAGACATACATATAAATAAATAAATAGGACTACACATACACACGAATAATGGAAACTATGTTACTAGTTCGCATGTTCTCACTTGTACATACGTACAAAATGATATTGAAAATCAGATAGAAATAAAATTTATAGTTGCAGAAATAAAATTAAAATAAAGGTAAAAAAAAAAAGAGCCCTTGGAGAAGAATTCTACATAGAGTGCACACATAAAAACAGATTCGATGGAATGGAAATAGGGAGTGGGAGAAGAGTTCATTCAGATGTAAAGGTGATGATGTTTGAGGATTGAATAAAACTGCATCTTAGAAGAACTTGGCATCCAAAATACAGTGTGTTCTTTTCTTGGAATAGGATCTTGATGTACATAAAAAGTTACATATAATAGCTTGTTGATATTCAGTTGAAAAGCCCTTTTGGACAGAAAAAGTTGAAGCCTCTCCTGGCACTCATACCTACATCTCCTTTAGGCATGACAGGCTTTCTACTGTTGGATCAAAGCAATGGTGTAATAGTAGAATGTAAGAATAAAGTTCCTAAAATGGATACAGAAATTCGAAGGATTGCTTTGGTACAATGGAAGAACGCCTTTATATGTACTTCATGAGCCAATTCTAAAAAAGAATTATTTCATGCTCTTTTAAAAGTTTGTAAATCCATATAAGGTCAACAGTATACAATTCTGGTTGGTAAGAAGAGAGTTTCTAAAAGAACTATAGAAATTCGAAGGATTGCTTTGGTACAATGGTAGAATGTATCTTATGTCGACAGAAGATGTAGATTCGAATTACGTGGGCAGTCTTTGTCTTTTTCTATCTAAAAGAGTTTTCCAACCCAATATTTACAAGCTATTATTTATAGCTTCATGTGTACTTCAAGATCCAGTTTCAAAAAAGAATTTTTTCATGTTCTCCCGAAAGTGTATACATTCTTATGTCATCAACAATAATGTCTGTTTATTGTATATAATATTATTGTATTCTGGCCGTTTATAATATATCGTTATTTTTACCTCACCTAGCAACCCTAATCAAGTGGGACTTTTGTTAAAGACACTCTGTCCAAGACCATCTCGTCTTTTTGTATCCATTACTACATTGGGATTTTTTTAGATTTCTTCCCCAAATCAGATTTTTTTCCAAATTTTCTACACTGGAGTAGTTTTGCATGCTAATGAGGAAAATCACTTCATGTTTTCTAAAGATCATTTCTAAAAAAGCTACAAGATTTTGAAGTATGTGATTTTACTCAACCAGAAGCTTCCATTGGTGACATATCAGAAGTCGCAATTGCCTGCTTCCATGGAAGCAGCCTTTGCATTAATGTTACTATTTAATGAAATGCAATTAAACTTAAAGTTGTGGTTCACCGTGCAGAATTTGGTAGTCTAGTATCTCTGGAACATTCAAGTATGCTCGCCGCAGGACAACAGAACCGATTGTTGAATGTTCTCCTCTATTGCATCGTCTCAATCCCAAGAAAGCAGAGTGTAAAGAAATAACTCCCATGTCTCATGACACACCATTGAAAATCCCAGTTCAGAGAACATTCTACTTTTGTTAAATTTTTGCTTTGAAAACGCTGTCTCATAAATTTTTACAATTCTGCCTGGACGATCAGTCTTTAATGGGTTGCAGAGTAAATCCTTTGCATAAGTAATTGTTGTAATCCTCACATAAGTAATTGTTGTAATCAACAGCCATACTGCTACTGACTCCTACCTTTTCCCTCTCTTTTTCTCTCTCTCTCCACACACACACACACACACACACACAACAGACTGTGGTTTGTTTTTTCACCAAGGAATAAAAAACAGAATCACAGACATAAGAGGAAGAGTGATGATGTTAATGCTGTTCCCATGGAAACAGACAATTGCGACATCTGGTATGTCAGCATTGAAGGCTTTCAATTAGCTAAAATCCCATAATTTCAAAGGCTTGTAACTTAGTTATTTTTTTACTTTATTCTTTTACTTGTTTCAGTCATTTGACCGTGGCCATGCTGAGGCACCACCTATCAATTTCATGATAAAATAAACATGATTTTCGTCATAAGCATGCAAAATGACATCTATGTTGAAAATTTGAAAAAATTCTGCTGGTGAGAAGAAATTTAAAAAGATCCAATGTCTTCATCTCTTTTGATGTTATTATAGGTATAAGTCTGTTTTCAAAGGCAAAGGAGTAATGGAGTTTTGATGGGTTTAGTGACTATATAGCCACTCTCTTAGCACATTTCTTCCTCAATCAAAATAATACAAAGCACACACACACACACACACACACACACGTTAGTAACAACACTTATCAACACACTAGCTATCTAATATTGCAGTAACACTTATTGACATACTGATCTGAAGTATCTCTTCAGAGATATCAACTGTTTCCAGCTGAATCAAATAAGTTTATAGAACCATCTTTTATTAAGCTGAAGTTGCTAGTGAATACTGCTAGAACTTTCAACTGCATATGGTACAATGTGCATGGTATATATATAGATAAGAAAAATATTTAAAATTTAATTGTTTATCTTCATGCAGTAGGTCTTCTGAAGTAGTGTTGGTAGCATAATAGTCACAGCTATCTCTGGAGAGTTCCTAGAAGAGTTTGATATAATTTCCACTACTTTCAGTAAGTGAAATTTATGTCTAATGATCAATAAATGTTGGTCACCAATTTGTAACGGCTAAATGTAAGATTCAATTTTAACAGTTTATAAACATCGGAGGTTACCAATTATAATGATCATGTATAATGTTAATACAGACCTAGTAAACAACAGAAGATATTGTTAGTTGAAATGGTCTCTTATATTGTTATCATTCTTTACAATGTAGGTGACAAATACTTCAAGTTGTTTATGTACACAAGTTATTTGTTGTCCATTGTGTAGATAGTAAATTCATCTGTGAGTGACTACTAGAGAGAGAAGGTTAGTCAAGTTGAAAGTGTAAGAAGTGTGTTGTTGCACGATGACAGGCCATAATTGAAGTGAGAAAGAAAGATGCTCTCTGACCAGCAGCCAAGCTACTTTTGATCTATGAGGCAACAAAGAGTCGATATCAGTTGTTTGTTTCTAATAGTTTCTCACTTATGTCCAATCGACTTTCTAATCTGAAACTCATCCCCTCAGATCCTTCCAAATCTGCAGTTCTGATCAAAAACATCCGAAGACTGAAAGATGGTTCCACACAGTCAGTAAGCTTTATCACCTCTTATACTGGTTCTTCTGGTCCTTTGACAAAAGGTACCTATCAACTTTGTGGAATCCCGTTACATACCACTCTTCAATTAAAATGTGCCATAAATAGAAAACCAACTGAGAAAATGGAGACATTTCCACTCACTCCATTTCTGAAACTCAGTACTTTAACCCTTTAGCATTCAGATTTCCCTGTCAAATGTAATATTTATTCACATTGTTTTGAATTAATCATACATTAACCTGTTGCTTTGAGATTTTGATGATGTGATTGCTTAGTTTTAGAATAACATTATAGTGTAGGTGTGAGAAGTGGAATCTGATTTGAACATAAAACTGTTAGAATATTATGGCTGGATATGATCGGTTTAACTGCTAAAGCAGTGGTTCCCAAAGTGGACGGTACTGACCCCTTGGGGGCAGTGGAAAAATTCAGGGGTTGTTGAAGAAAAGAAGAGTGATAATGGGGACGCCAAAAGGGGGTGATGGATGTAAAAGAAACCAAAATAATGGTCAAGTTTTATTTGTGAAATACAGTTGTTTTGAATTTGATGCAGAAAGCAATGATGGTGAGTGTGTGGGGGGGGGGGGGGCGTTAGGAATGTGGCTTAGGTGCCAAGGGAATGGCAACCTAAAAAAATTTGGGAACTACTGCAAAAAATACACCATTTCCTCACCACTTGGTTCATACTCAGTTATCCTATGCAAAAACTTCTTTGGTTGTTTGAATCCAACAAGACAACTTACCCTATACAATATCTCTTACATTGCCCTCAGATTGTGTTTATTAGCTCATAATCTCACCAAGCTATTTCATCTCAGCCCATTCTATGGAAACACAGTACATTATAGCCCCCCACAAAAAAAAAACCATCTCTGATCCTACTAACATTTGTTCCTTCTAACATTTCAAGTGATAGAAACAATTATCAACAACCACCATTCTCAATGCTTATAGTCTATGTTTCTCCTCAGCATCTTAGAGACAACAACTGATTGATTAGCTGAGATTGACAGGTATGCTACAGTCGCAAGCTCATAGACATGCTATTTTTTACCCCTCGACCTTCACTACAAGGACACAATAACCTCTGCTATGCTGAAATAACAAGATGTATGCCCTCTTTATCCAATTCTCCAGTCTCTTATCTCCTGTTGTGTGTCACTTCCCAATCCTTTCCAGAACTTCAATCCACTATATTTGGTAGGATTAATTTTCTTTTAATTTATGTATTTTCCTAGAAATGCTTTCTCTTTTGACTAAGCCATAAAAAACCGCTGGAAAAAATGTTTTCAACACTAAAAACCACTTAAGGTCAGTGCTTTAACTTTCTGGGTAACAAACTGATGTATGAACATCATCAGTCCAACTTGATCTGGTCTCTATTTCTCATATGTTAAGGCTACGAAATATGGAGAATTGTGATGCCTTAAATGTACAGTAAAATACCACCAGTAATTCCGTAACACATCTGCTCAGTCATATCTGGTTCTACACTCTCTTAAACTTATCACATATGATTAATTTCAAACTAAATAGAGTAGATTTCCTTTCATGGTTCCAGTCATTGAACTGTGGTCATGCAGGAGCACTCAAAGGGCTTAAGACTCATACTTAATTTTTAGGCTTCTTTTTTTGTCAAACCACTAAGTTATAGAGAAGCAAACAAATCAATACAAGCCAAATGGCGTTAACATAAAGACAGGATAGCACAAAAGACAAACACAATAATGCACACACACACACACACACACACACACACACACACAAAACAAGCTTCCACACAATTTCTGTTCACCAAATTCACTTATAAGGAATTGGTTGACCTGACTTTTCCAAGGTTTGCCTCAGACATTTCAGCAAGTGAATAAAAAACTACACACACACACACACACATGGAGAAAAGCAGGGATGTTTGGTTAAGTGAGTAGTTCACTTCCCAACAATGTAATTTCGGATTTGGTTCCAGTGCGTGCCATCACCTTGGGCATCTACTACAGACCCAGGCTAACCAATGCCTTGCGAGGAAATTTGGTGGAAAGAAACTGCAACAAGCCCATCATATATATATATATATACATACATACATATATAGTATGGTTGAGAAGTTTGCTTCCCACCCACCTGGTCCTAAAGTCAGTCCCACTCTGTAGCACCTTAATGTCTGCTATAGCTCTGGGCCAAACAAAGTTTTGTGAATAGATTTGGTAGTTGGAACCTGAAAGAAGTGTGTATGTGCATGAAGGTGCAACAAAAGCTAATTTTCCTTGTTTGCTCCCAGCTGAGAGAAGTAGTGATATTGACATTCTTGTTGGCATTTTGCTTAGTCACCCTGTGCTTTTCAAGATATCTGGAATAAAGTGTCTCTTACTTGAAAACAGGCAGGTGTTGGGAACAGGAAGAGTGTCTGGTCATAAAATTCCACCTGAAATAACTACTCATCTAAACTTATTCTTGCATGGCAAAACTGATGTTAAATGAATGAACAAACACATGTATCTCATCCTTTCCCCTTTTCCTCATTTTATTATTCATTTTTCTATGCTTGCATGAATTGGACAGAATTTATTGAGGCAGATTTTCTATGGCTGGATGCCCTTCCTGTCATCAACACTTACCTGTTTCCAAGCAAGGCAATATTTCCCCATGGCCAGACATGATTTTGCAGAATATTGCAAATGAATAGCATTCATTTATAACAATGAAGTGATGCCAGCTTCAGTCTACCAAATCCTCTCACGAAGTTTTGTTTGATCTGGGGCTATAGTTGAAGATGTTTGCCAAAGGTGCCATGCAGTGGGACTGAAGCCAAGAACCATGTGATTGGGAAGCAAATTCCTCAGCCACACAAAACTACATCTGTACTTCCAAAAGTATATAACAGAGAAAAAAAAAAAAAAAAGAGATTTCAGTTGAATATTGACAATTTATTTATCATCAATATGCAGATATTGAAATATTTAAACCAGCCTGTCTTCCTCATTAAGGTACACATATGATAATAAACAGGCACTTTTGATAAATAGTTCAGTGAATGCACATACAAAGAAATTAAAAAAAAAAATAAATATAACATGATGAAACAAGGTATTTTTTTTTGTTTTATTACAACTTAAGCTCACAGTCAAACAAGCTTTACTTGCTCATATCAAAAGAGCACGATGTTAAAATTCTCACAGATTTTTAATATTACATATACATTATATATACACACATACACATATAATATGTTTGTATATATGTATTCATATATGTATATATATATTTATTTATATATATACACATATATATAAACATATGCCACATGTATATATGTCCATGTATTTATACATGTTTATATATATATATATATATATATATATATATATATATATATATATATATACTTATGTATGTGTGTATATATGTGTATGCGTGTGTGTATAAATATATATATACACGCACATGCATACACACAGACATATATATATCATTTTGGGTTTTACAAAAATGATATTGATAAAAGCTTTATTCCAAAATATATTAAAAATAGAAGTCAGATTGGTGGAATAGGCAGTAAGAAACTCTATAAGGATGGAATAGTGAGTTTTATTGAAAATTCTCTCTTTTTTTTATTTCTTTATTTTAGAATCTTATTAAAAGATTTAGAAAGTATAGGAATGTCTAAATCTGGAATGTATTTAAAATTTAAATTTCTTATTAAAAAACAGACAAAAAAATGTATTTTCGAAGTGTTGGAGTGGAGGAAGAACAATGAACATTATTATTTTTATTATTATTATTATTATTATTATTGTTGTTATTAATCATTATTATTATCATTAACTCTTGGGTTTTATAAAAATCATGATTATGTATAAACTAGTTTCTGTAAATATTTTATGCTATAATGAAATAAGGCAAAATGAATGAATAAATAAAATAAAAACCCAAAACAGAAAAAATCTCAAAAAAATAAAAATAAATCAATCAAAATAAAAACCAAAAGAAAATCAATAACAGAAGGTTTAACTCAAAATTCAAATTGACACTTTTTTCTGAAAGATCTGCTTAAGTTTGCAGATTAATTAATAAATCATCATTGGTAATCCACAATTAGATATGTATAAAGCATGTAACATAAACCTTAGTTTAATTAATTCATTATTTAATCACTGGACTCATTAAGGTTCAGCTGTCACATCTCTTTCTCTCACTCTTTCACAATATACATGCACATGTATACATAGACACTCATATATACACACACATACACATTCATATATATACACACACATACACATTCATATATATGCACTCACATATACTCTCACATACTCATATACGCATTCACATGCACATATATACACACTCACATACACACATATATACACACTCACATACACACATATATACACACTCACATACACACACATCTATCTATCTATCTATATATATATATATACACAGACATACATATACATATATATGCATATAAGGAAAACTATTATTAATAGACTAGGATAAATTTACTCATATACACATGCACATATTGATTTTAGTTTCAGCTATAAGCTGCTAATTTAGATGAAGAATGGTGAGATTGAGTAACATTCATGCCATTTCACAGCATTTATTGTAAAAGAAAGGAAATGGCTTGAGATGACAATAGAAATGACATCACATCAGTGCTGTAAATAGCTAACACTCACCTATACACACTCACACATGTGTGTGCGTATATATATATATATATATATATATATATATATATATATATATATATATACAATAAATCATATTGCATATGATTTAATATATGTTGTGTGTGTATATATGTGTGTTGTCATGATATATACATAATATAGATATAAAATATATGTACATATATACAATATGTATCATTTGCTTCTTTAAATATATCAATTTATTATATATATAACAAATGTTACATAACATTAAATAATAAATACATTAACATATCTGAAAAAACAAATGATTATACACACAATGTCATTTACATACACAAAGACAATGTACATATGTATATATATAATATTATCATGTACTTCTTTATTTAATCTTATTTTCATAAATATATAAACAATTACCTAATAAAAATTAATCATTCAAACTTCTTACATTTTACAGAGGCAATAATAAAACGTATCCCCCCCACCAAACAAGAAAAAAAAAAGTAACAGCTAAGCACAATCCAGATAATTATCCTTTTAATAAACTGAACAAATTCATTATCATATTTCATTTGACATGTATTCGTTAAAAGAGAATCAAGTAATATTATTCTTTAAAATGTTGCTCTTTGTGAAAAAGTGAGAATGGCACAAAAGTTACTAAAAACTTTTCTGCTAATAATTTGGCACAAATTTAAATCTTACTTGATAAAAAATTTCCAATGTTTTATTGGTTACATAAATTATTTTGTTTTGTGGAGGTATGATAAAAGAAAAGGAAATTGATACTTATGCTTTTATTATAAAAGTTATTATTAACTAAGGACTTTGAAAATGTTTACCTATCACTTTCCTAATTTCAGATATTTCCCTTTCAAAATTCTGCATTGGTGATTGTCTTTTAGGGATTCTGTCTAGAAATGGTGGAATGTATGTTTCAATAGCATGATGTAATGATTTCTCTCCTTTTTCTATATATATTTTTTTAATATTGATTTCTGTGGTTTAAATATAAAGCAATTTTATTGTAGTAAAGTGGTGACTGCAGTTGAGTGCATTGATCTAGTATAGCACTTGTTGTTGGTATCATAATAATTAGTATTATTATTTCTTTGACTCATCCCTATGCTAGAGGAATAAAGGCAAATATCAATCCCTGGTTACAGTTGAAACTGGAAGAGTAAGGACTGGAACTAAATACAGTTATAATAGCTGTTGAATAAGAGATGAACTGCGCAGTATCCAACTCAATATATAACAGTTCCTGCCCAGCTTTTGTCTGTCTTGGCCATAGCACAGCTTTGTTGATAGGTAATATTGAAACATAGTTTATCTATAAGATAATCCAAAGTTCAATAGAGGATTTCAGAAAGCTATAGATTAGAAAAAATACTCTTATGCATCTTTCAGATTTTTGTTTCTGATTTCCTCTGTGGGATATCTTCTACAAAAAATATTAATTTGATTGAACTAACTATTAAAAATTGGATTCTTAATTTGCAAGGATGAAGACATATTCTGATTGCATTGTTCTGAGAAGATTGCTAGTACTTTATTCAGTTGATTTTCCAAGATTTAAAAAGCAAAGTTAATGATGGTGAGATAGATACACGCAATGAAGGCAGAGTTATGAAAAACTAAACACAGAAAGAAAGTTGATTTAGTTTACTCAACTACTATTGCTATTCACTTGTTGTCCGGGTTTGATTATTATAATTATTATTAACTTTTTATTGTAATTACACAATAATTTTCTTTGCTAGACTTTGTAATAATAAAGTTGCATTTTTAAAATTATAACTGGAAGCTTTAATATAGATGATAAGAAACAAAGCAAAAAATATCCACTCTTAATTTTTCTCTTTCGCACTCTCACACACTCAGAGGTGTTGTAGCTATTATTGCACTTTAATCTTCCTGATATGTTTTGCTTTTGAATACAAGCATTTGAAATCCACATTTACGTGGCTCTACTCTTTCTGATTTTGTATATATATGTTATATTTAGTATATATATATATATATATATATATATATGTATACAATAAACAAAACATATCTATTTATGACATATATAAGATATAACAAATATATATATATTCTAATCATAAATAGATTATATATATATATATAATGTATTTATCTGGATATATATATATTTAATATTTCAGACATTTTATATTATAAATATATTATTATATATATATTAATTTGTTACATGTATATATATATATATATATATATATATATATGCATACACATGCACATCCATTAATGAAAACAGTATACTTTATATATATATGTATATATATAATGTTATACCATTGATACCATATGTGAGTGTATATATATATATGTATACATGAAGTAATAGAAAAAAAAAGAAATGAAGGCAGTAAGAAACAAGGGATTAGTTTGAATAATTTTTTTCCAATTTTTATGCACATCTACACTTGTTAAAGTCTGCACCACATATACATGACAGTATAAAATATCTGTTTTGGAGATCACCAAGAATATTTTTGTCCAACGTTCAGTTTCTCTGTGAATTCTAACAGGCAGGAACAGCAGTGGCAGCCGGAGTGGAAATAGAGCAAACATCATTCAATGTTGAATATTATGTCTGAAAGATTATTTTTTTCATTTTAGAAAACAGAAAAAAAGATAGATAGATAGATAGATAGATAGATAGAGAGAGAGAGAGAGAGAGAGAGAGAGAGAGAGAGAGAGAGAGAGAGAGAGAGAGAGAGAGAGAGAGAGAGAGAGAGAGAGGGATAGAGAGAGAGAGAGAGAGGGATAGAGAGAGAGAGAGAGAGCAAGAGAAAGAGAGAATGAAACAACCTTTTTTAAATTTGTTTTTTTTTTTAAATTATAGCATGGTTAATTGGTTGAGGGACCAGATTTGAATTAAGATTGGTTAGTCTTTTATTGAATGAGAAAGAAGAGAGAAGTACAAAGTTCACCATACATGCCTTCACACGAAGTTCACCATATACACGCACATGTACCAAATAAGTAAACCACATACACACATGCATACAAGTGGGATTTCAAAGCAACATTTAACTGCAGACCATTCAGAGACTTTCACTATTGATTGGTTGTTTTGATAGATGCTAACACAGGTGTTAATTCACTCACGTCATGACAGGAATCAGGGAATGGTTATCATTTATCTTGGCACTGGTGGGTTAACAAGTAAGTAGGGAGGTGGGTGAAGATCAAGGAAATGGTGTGTAGAGTGAACTGGTAATGTTAGAAAGGAGGTGTACTGAAAGAGGGAGGGAGGGAGGGAGAGAGAGGAAGAAAGATATGTTGGTATGAATGGAAATATATTAACAGGAATAAAGTTCACCGAAGGTCAGAGATATTGTTTTCAGATCCAAATATATTAATGAGTTGTTCTTCATAAGTTTCTATGTTTCTCTTCATAATTTCCATGCAAGGGCCCAAAAGGCGTTCAAATGCTCCAACACTTAACACTGAAAAAGAAAATGAAAATTTTAATTGAAATGTAAATTTATTGAAAACTTAATTCTTGTTTTTCAAATAAATGTCACATTAGCTAATTACAACCTACCACCAATTGCAAAGTTAGGACAGAGATGGAAGGGAACCTGAATTAATTCCATGGGAATGGAATTTAGTTAAAACTTCTTTTGGTTTGGCAACAACTTTGGAGTTGTTAGATTAGGCATATTTTTAGAAGAAAGAGTTAAAGCCTGTGATAAATAATTAAATTGGACTGGACATGGACAACATGACAAAAGCAGTGATCTCTGTATATGTGTCACAGTCAAGATTGTCAGATGAGTCAAGGATCTGTTTCTGTGAGGCCCTCTTGCCGACTACCTTCATAACAAATGACACCTTTCTCAGCATGGCTGGTGACTTTACTACACATTGGACAACAGCATGCTGCTACTCCAGTGTATATGGAGGCTATAGTTATGGTACGAGGAATGCACAGAGAAGGAAACTCTTGAAATTATACAATACAAATGCCCTAACCATTTGCAGCACCAGCTACAAGAAACTAGCCAGCCACCTGATCACTTACCATTTATGTAAATGCAGAAGTTAAGACAGACTTTACACTCAATTAAAAAAGGAAAAGATAAATGACTGTGAATATTAAGTCATTCTCTGATGAAGAATGCATCACTCAATGTAGCTTTGTGATTATTGATATAATTAAAGCTAGATAGACTCAGAGAAACATAACGACCTGGAGAAGTCGAAAGACTTCTCAGCCAGTACTAAGAGATCATATGTTGAGAAGGAGGAAAAAAAAAAAACCTATAATATTGAAGACGACTGGAAGTTTCAATGAAATAATCTGCTATGGGCCACAGATCAAAGTTCCAGCAAGATATAGTGGTAGCGTATGTAGTACAGTACATAGAGCCATAAAAACCTATGAGAATAGAAAGAATGAAAGAAAGGTGGAACAAAGAACAATATAATTGGTTAGAAGAAAAGCTGGAAGTCAAGTATACGTAGCATAGAGAGAAGTGGTAAGTAAACGGTTTGCCAATGTTCTGTGATATGAGAATTAGATGTGTGAGGTGTTCTGAATTCAAAAGCAATGTTTCAGTATGAATCTAGGAGTTGTTGACAAAAAGTGTGCTCATAATGATAATAGCACACTAACCCTTATAGATACCCGGAAGAAAAGAGGTATGAAAAACCTACTGCAGGGAGTTGCTGATGAGAGACTACCCAAAAATTGATTTGGTAGTTATATGGTTGAAATGACCATTAAAGATAAAAAAGGCAAGTAAGACTGTCTCACTTATCTATTTTCCTTAATGCTCATTTCAAAAAGAAGACAGAACTACTGTTACCTGGGAAGTTACCATATCTGATATGCATAACAGTAGTTGGTAGGAATTCCATATGGTTTAACTATAAGGAGCATAAAAGGTGCAGGAGATATACAAATAAAGTGATAAAGAACATCAGATGTAGCAGATAAGCAAGATCTGTTACCCAGGTGACCAAATTGGCACTGGAGGGGAATGTTTTGAAAGTAGAGTAGCCTGAATAGGAAGAGGGTGAATAATGTTCAAGTAGAAAGAAAGGGCTTCTCTGTTCCAATTTTCAACCTAAATGTAATCTTATATGTATCTCTAAAAAGATGCAATGGTCAGTGCTAGAGGGTCTGTGGTCATTAGAAAGAGTTGTTCAATTAGAACTGAATGGGGTCCCAACAACACCAACACTTCATACAAACATTAGAAATATACTGAGAGATATTGGAAATGTCATTTACCTGCAAATCTGGAATGTCCCATTGATGTGGCCGTTGCTGCCCTCGGTTTATGAGTAAGTAAAGCTAGTTCTGTAAGAGAGAGGTGAAACATTAGAATTCAGTATATGTGTGTGTGTGATTCAACACACACACACACACACACACACACATATATATATATATATATATATATATATATATACATATATACTTACACAAACAATACACACACATACTTACAAACATATACACATATATATATATACATACACAAACATATACACATATGTATACATACACAAACATACACACACATGTATACAGACACATATATGTATATGTACACAAACATATACACACACACACACATCATCATCATCATCGTTTAACGTCCGCTTTCCATGCTAGCATGGGTTGGACGATTTGACTGAGGACTGGTGAACCAGATGGCTACACCAGGCTCCAAGCTGATTTGGCAGTGTTTCTACAGCTTGTGGCCCTTCCGTCTGGCATTCGGCATGATAGATTGCTAGCCACTACAGACATTTTTTTTCTCTCCTTGTTTCTGTGTTCCTTTCTGTGGAAGAGCGTTGGCTCGAAACATTAAAGACTTTTCCAATTCCTGAGCATTATACTAATACATCTGTTTGTTTTCTACACCGCCTGTCTTTGTCGTTTGTTTTTTTTGTGAATTCTCCCTATATATACACACACACACACACACACACACACACACACAAGCATATATAAAGTTACAATCTAAATAATCAAGAAAAAGTATTAAGCCCCAACTAAACATACATACATACTACATATATACATACAGACATACATACATACATGCATACATGCATCCTGTGTCTCCTGGATTTTTTTTTTAAATAGGATACTGTGTCCCTGTATGTCAATAGAACCAGCAGAAAAAGATTGGCATAAAAAAAGACATCTGATCATAAAACACTGTCTCAAAAAGTCCAATCCAACTCCTACCAGCATGGAAAAGCAGATGTTAATAAATACTCATAAGAGAAAGAGTATTGACTCACCACCAAAATAACTGCCTTTACCACATCTTTTAACTTCTACTGATTCATCTCCCTGTCATGAGAAAAATTCAGATTTAAGGTTAAAAGGGTTATGCAATAAAGTTTGTATGCCTATACAACAGATATTAATAATTCATAGAAGTTAAAACATTTTGCAAATACCAATTAAAATTAATACAGATAACAAATGAGGATAGGTAACGAAGTCTCAAGTTGAGAGGGAAAGCATAAGAATATGGTGAAGTTCCTGACTTTCTCAAGAATATTATTCAAGGCAGTGAGCTGGCAGAATCATTAGCATGCGGGACAAAATGCTTAGTGGTATTTCATCTTTTGTTATGTTCTGAGTTCAAACCCCACCGAGGTCGACTTTGCCTTTCAGCAAAAATTATAATAGCACAAATCAGTTTGAGAAGTTGACTACTGCTTCTTTAGTCAATGTAAAGAGACAACTAAATAACAAGGTGTTTTGTCCATCAATTCAACGATTCTGTCACCAGAAAGGACTGATAGATGAATTAGGAAGGAAGGGGCGATGTCATACTTGGTAGTAGGATGATGAAAATTGTATGCCGAAAAAAATAAATCAAACAGCGTTTCAACTATGTGTGAATATATGTGTGTATGTAAAAGGGTGGTATGTGAATGTGCGTGTGTGTGTGTGAATGAATGAGTGCATGTGTGTGTGTGTATGTGTGTATATGTGTACATGTGTGCACACAATGGAAGTGGGATGGTTCATCTTTGTTCGTTTAGTATTTGGGTTTAATTTTTGATTTGGTTGAATCTTCATTGGTTTTTTTTTTGTTGGTCAGTTATTTTTAGCGTTTTGATAGAAAAAGTCATTCTAAAATTGTTTTCTAACGTAAGCGTGCCCAAACAAATCGGATGCTTACACAGAGCAGGTTTTACAGCCACATCGTCCAAACCGACTGTGTGAAACCAAGCATAGCTGCTAGTGTGTACGTGTGTATATATATATATACACACACACACACACACACACACACACACACACACACACACACACACACACACACACACACACACACACTCACATGGCACTTTTCTATTTGTCAACTAAATTCACTCAGAAGGTACTAGTCAGCTTGAAGCTCTAGTGGAATATACTTGTCCAAGGTGCCGCATAATATCAGTAAATTTGAATCCACACAGTTGCAAAGCAATATCATATCCATGCCTGCAATTAACTGTTTCTGCTCCTATTTGATGCTGTTGAAGGAAACTTTTGCAATGTTCATATTGCAGGATGATTGTGGAAATTTCTTTCCATGGATGTGGAAGCTGCATTCTTTTATCTGTTTCTTGTTTCAGTCACTGGATTGCAGCCATGTTTGGGAACCCCGTTGAAGGGTTTAGTCAAAGAAGTCAACCCCAGTACTTATTCTTTTAAAGCCCAGTATCTCTTTTATTGAGATGTTAAGTTATGGACACAAAAAAACCCAACACTAGTTGTGAAGCAGTAGTGGGGGACAAACACAAATGTACTCACACTTAGATATATATACATATATGTGATGGTTGGGAAGCAAGCTTTTTAACTGCACAGTCACACTTGCACCCTGTATAGTGTAAAATATTTAAATAAAAGTGCAGGCGTGGCTGTGTGGTAACAAGCTTGCTTCCCAACTATTTGGTTCCTAGTTTGGTCCCACTTTGTGGCACCTTGGACAAGTGTCTTCTATTATAGCTTTTGGCTAACCAAAGCTTTGTGAATGGATTTGGTAGATGGATGATGGAAACTGAGAGAAGCTTATCACCACCATCATCATCATCATCATCATCATCATCATTTAGTGTCTGTTTTCCATGCTGGAAAGGGTTAGATGGTGTGATAGGAACTGATAATCTGGAGAGCTACACCAGGCTCCAGTCTGATTTGGCATGGTTTCTATGGCTGGATGTCCTTCCTGTATATATTGTATATCTTTGTGCCTGTGTTTGTCTCCCACCAATTTTTGACAACTGGTGTGTTGGTGTTTTTACATCCTATTAACCTAGTAGTTTGGCAAAAGAAATTATAGAATAAGTACCAGGCTTCAATAAAAAAAAATATACTGGGGTTGATTCATTTGATTAAAAATTCTTCAAGGTGGTACCCCAGCTACTGTCTAAGGACTGAAGAAAGTAAAAGAGAAGAGGCTTAAATAGCTTGTGGAGTAAAGTGGAGCAAAGATAACTTGACAGAGTAGAGGTGGAGTGAAGAAGACCCTAACCCTAACCCAATAAAGTGGAGCAAAGCAAAACAGAGCAGTTGAGTTGGTGTGAGAAACACCTAATGAAATGCAGGTGGAGTGAAAATGCAGAAGAATGGATGTGGAGCATAGGTGGAGTTATGCAAATTGGAGTGGCCTAAGTACTTGTGGAGTAGAGATGGAACAAAGAAGACCTAGTAGAGGTGCAGTAAAGAAGTTGAGGTAGAGTTCAGTCAAAAGATATACTATCAGGGATATAGCTGCAGTCTGTGATATGCAATGTATTTCCAAACATTTTTTTTGCTGCATACAACTTGAAAATAAAAAATACTTATTTTCTCATTTACCTTTTTGACAGTGATACTGACTTCTCCATCTTCCACAAAATACATGCAGTTTGCATCATCTCCCTAAAAGTAAGTAAATCAAGGCAAAAATTTGAGCTTCACAATTATCAAATAAAATGTAATTAAACAAAGTTCAACAGAGAAAGATGAAAAGGGCAAAAAAGAGACAAAAAACAAAAATCAATATTAATCAAAAAGGGATTTCATTATTTTTCTTTCGATATTGAATTTTCTTTTCTTTCTCTGAATTGAATATCTGATTCAAGATCCAAAGCAAATACACACAACAACATTGTTAGCTCCACCAAGGTTGAATTCTGTGCAAGCTTCATAATTATAACAGACTCTATGTACTTCTAACACAGCTCAGCTGTGTATTCAGCATGATGCATTTTTGCCTGAAGTTGCAAACAGCATATATATATATGTATATAAATAAATAAGCATACACACACACACACACACACACACCATCATCATCATCATCATCATCATCATCATTTAACGTCCATTGTCCATGCTGGCATGGGTTGGACGGTTTGACTGGGCTGGCCTGCTGAAAGGCTGCAACAGACTCCAGTCTGATTTGGCACGGTTACTATGGCTGGATGTCCTTCCTAATGCCAACCACTCCGAGAATGTAATGGGTGCTTTTATGTGCCACTGGCATGGATGCCACGGGATGCATTTATGTGCCACCAGCATGGGTGCCAGTTTGCATGACACCGGGATGCATTTATGTGCCACCAGCATGGGTGCCAGTTTGCATGACACCGGGATGCATTTATGTGCCACCAGCATGGGTGCCAGTTTGCATGACACCGGGATGCATTTATGTGCCACCAGCATGGGTGCCAGTTTGCATGACAGCCTTATCTATCATGATTACGATTTTGTGAGTGTTGTATGTGTAATGGAGTGGTGTCAAACTGGTGAGTAGTCACTGTTTGATTTGGTGGTGAGAGGCAAGGTGACAAGTGTGTGAGTGCATAGATCTTGCTGTTTGTACATATGTGTTTGTGTGTGAGTGCCTTGGTGTTGTGGTGCATGTATGTATGTGCTTTTGTGAGTGGGCCAAAGTGTGTGTGTGAGGGCATGTGTGGGGGCATGTGTGTGTGTGAGTGTGTGAAGATGTGTGTATTGGTGTGTGTGTGTGTGTGTGTGTGTGTAAATACATATGAGTGTGTGTGAAGGTATGTATATGGGTGTGTTTGGGTATATGGGAGGATGTGTGTGTCCCCGCACGCGCACGCATGTGTGTGTGTTTGTATGCATTTCTATGATCTTTACTTTATGGGCACTTTTCCAGGCTTTCGTGGCTCAGGTAGAATACGTTGAAGTAGATTTTCTCTGTAAAGGTATTTGTGTAAGAAACTATTGTTTGACTGCTTAAAGAGTGATTATTTAAATGATTATAAATAATTAGGTCCAGTGCCTGTTCAGGCAGTCAGACCATAGCACAATCATAGATATATATACATACATTTACATATACACAGATATGCATATATGTACACACACATTCATACATACATGCAGAAACATAAACACATGCAGAAACATAAACACATATTTTTTAAAAATAGAATCCAAAGGCTTATTATGCACATACATAATCACCTCTATACTTGGCCCACCCTCAACATCCTGTGAACTTTTAAGAGTCACCATTGTGCCTCTGCTGTATACAAGTTTTCTCCATCTGCTACGGTTGTGAGAATTGTAGTCTCCACTAATGACTTGTTTCTCCATTCCAGGATGTTGTCTTTCCATCTCTTCTTCTATTCACATCTCCTTTTTCATTCCTTCATTGTTCTTTGAAAAATGGTTTTTGCAGTGCCACTGGATCTTGTTACTGACAGCTGTACCATTCTTAGCTTTCTTTCCTTCACTATCATGAGAATTTCTCCATGATGGGTAGTTCCATTGTGATGCAGGATAGTGTTACAACGCAACTCAGCTCATTTGTGATGTGGTCCAAATGGGAAATGCTTAACATGATGTGGTAGCATCTCATTTTCAACCCACACAACATGTGGGTTGGAAATGAGATTACCACAACCCACACACTGTGTGTGTAGAAATGAGTGTATAGAAATAAGTGTGCCTTGAAGACAACTAGGGAATAATTGACTGAAGTGAGAAGCTGAAAGTTGATGGTAAGAGTTTCCAGAAATTTCTCCTTACAGAAATGACAAATGTTTTCACTTACCTGTCTTAGTACCACTTCACCATCTTCAAAGGATTGTGAATGTAAAGCATCAGCAATGTTTAACTTTTCATAATTCTAAGAGGAAAACAAATAGACAGACAAACATCAGCATTAAAATACCATGATATGAACTTCACATGTCAAAAAGGTCGAAATGAATTTTTAGTTCAGTTAGAATTATCATATCTAATGTGGTGAGTATTAAAAATCTGGTAGAATTCTGTTATAAGCATGCCATATGACACCTCATAACTTTTCTAACGTTCAGAATTTTCAGAAATTTTTTGCAAATTTGTATTCTACACAGGAATTCCCACAACTATGAACAAAATAAATTTTTAATTTTTCGAAATATTTTTGCTTTAAATTTTTTAAAAAAGTTTTTGGAATTCTTTTTTTAAAAATCACTGTTTAAAATATGAACAGTCTGAATTTTTGGCTTAAATCCAAGCAGTAGACCATTAAATGTGTTTATGGGGAGAAATATATTGAAAAGCATCAATATTCAGACTGACTAACAAATGTGGAGAGTATGAGGTAGTCATGAGATGTGATAAAAGTAACAGCTAAATAGCCCTTAAATCATGCACCAAAAATGTTCCTTTTGGTTTTGCATAATTGTATGCATTACTGTGTGTAGAACACAAATTCACAAAAATTTTGTGCAAGTTCCAAAAGTTATGAAGGGTTATATGGCATGTTTAAAGCAGAATTTTGCCAAAATCTAATCTAAAAGGATAAAATGCTAAGTTGATCGCGACAGGAATTGAACTCACAATGTAAAGAGTCACAACTAAATGCAACAATGATTTTGCCTATAAAGTGAAATCACTGATATTATTACTCAGATACCATCTACATGAAAAACAAAAGTAATGTCAGGGCAAATATACTTAGTGTTGTGATAATCAAAAATGTATGTGTTTTGTTCTTATTAATCCTCCTCAGCGAAGCATACATTAATACCCAGTGAGAAAATGATAGCATTATTTCCATGTTAAATATTATGTCAATGGTGATGTTATATATGTATGCTTTGTTGAGGAGGACTAATAAGAGCAAAACATGTACATTTTTGACTATCACAACACTAAGTATATCAGCACTGGCATAGCTCTTGTTTTTCATGTAGATGGTGTCTGAGTAGTAATATCAATAATTTAATTTTATTGACAAACTTTTTAGGGCATCAAACATCAGACAAAATGCCTTGTTGCATTTAGTTGTGATTCTTTACATTATGGGTTCAGTTCCTGTCATGGTCAACTTTGCTTTTTTGGGGTGGGGGAGGGTCAATAAAATAAACTACCATTCAAATACTGGAGTCGATATAATCTACTTGTCCCTGCCTACCCAAAATTTCAGGTGTAGAGCTGATACTAGAAACAATTACAATCATTATTAGATGATTATTAGATAATCAGGTAGAAGGTCTCACAGTATTTATCTTAGCTGTTTAGGTTCTGAGTTTAAATCTTACCAAAATCAATTCTATCCTTCAATCTTCCAGCATCAAGAACTAAGACTGATTTAATTGATTAACCCCACCCCTACCAAATTTTCAGGCCTTAGCACCATTTTGTCTGGCTTTATGCTCCGAGTTCAAATGCCACCAAAATTAACTTTGTTTTCACCCTTTCAGAACCAATAAAATAAGTACCACTTATATATATATATTTTTAATGAAAGGAAAGAATGGTGGCTGGTTGGTTGGTTGGTAGAATTGTTAGAGCATTGCACAGATTCTTGGTGGTATCTATTCTGGCTCTTTGTGTTCTGAGTTCAAGCCTCATTGAGGCTGATAAAATAAAGTACAAGTATTGATTCCTTGATCCCTGTCTGTCTCTCTCCCCACTGAGACAGACTCTGCAGAGCTGCACTACAAAAAGGATTTGGCAGAGTGGGGCAGTCACAGCATCTTTCTACAAGACAACTACTTCTAACATCACAGAAGAAGAATGTGACTGCCAAAATGATGAATGCAGACAAAATGCTATTCATTCAGGAAAAGGAATCTAGTTGATCATATTGACGTCATTAACTGATGGGAGGATGAAAGGTAAAAATCAATCTGTTGAATTTGAACTCATATAGTCAAGAGCCATAATTGGTGTCTAGTAAATTCATCCTTGTCAATTCATTGCTTGTAATTACATCATGATAAATATATCCCTTATACTGTCATCACCTGGTAATTTTATTGCAATGTAGTTAATTACATTGTAAATCAATATATATGATGATAGGAATGGCGTTCAGGAATGGTGACCAGCCTGTCCAACCAATAGAAAATCAGATGTAAAACGATAATGGATTACCATCATTGGTAAATTAATCATCATTACTGTATTTGTATATTTGTCAAGCTTTTTATTTGCCAAATAGATACATCACTAAATATTAAAGATTTTATTTACACAGTAAATAAATCACATTTCATTAAAAATAAAAAGAAGGAAATTCAAAGTCAAAACAAATCAGTTATTTTTGAACATAGAATCATCATCGTTGTTTTTACATCCACTGTGGTAGATTTTCTATACCCAGGTGCCCTTCCTATCCCCAACCCTCACCTGTTGCTAAGTAAGATAATATTTTCCCATAGTTAAACATGTTTTCACAGAGGATTGGAAACGAAGGACATTGCTTGTATGACAGTGACACCCACATAGTCAGGGTGTGCACACACACATACACACTTATAGGGCTAGCTTTTTTTTAGTTTCCATCGACCACATCCACTTACGAGACTTTGGTCAGCCTGGAGCTATATTAGAAGACCTATACTCAAGGTGTCACACAGAGGGACTGAACCCAAAACCTTTTGATTAGGAAGCAACCTTCTTATCACACAACCACAAAAAAAAAAAAAAAAGAATACAATGTATAAAAGCAACATTTCTTTAAGTTGAAGAAAAGAAGAGACATTCTAAAAATACAAATTATTAACAATGTTTCTTAATCCAATATTTCATGATTTTGATATTCATTGATGATGCATTGAATTCTCTCAGCACATCTTTATATTTATTTTTTTTTTTATATCTTCACATTTCTGCAATGGCAACATGCTGTTTGATTTTAACCTCATTTCTCAATTGTTCCCTTTTTCAAGGTTTCTAAAAATTCTTCAGTGATAGGACAGAATTTTTTAATTTTTGAATTTCTTCATCATTGTTAATAAAATGCAGATAAAAATAGCTAAGCGATGTTTAGTGATGTATTTATTCTGTTGATTTAACCCTTTAGCATTCAAAATGTTTATTCACATTGTTTTGAATTAATCATGCATTATCTCATAGCTATGAGATTTCAATGATGTGATTGTTTATCTTTAGAACGATATTGTAAGGTAGGTGTGAGAAGGCCAGATCTGGCTGATTTAAACATAAAACAGAATATTTTGATAAGATGTGACCAACATGAACATAAAACAGATAGAATATTTTAGCAGGATATGACTGGTTTAAACAGTAAATGACTAAACTAACCACAACTTATAAAACAGGTAGCAAACACCAGGCAGGGACTCGGACAGGTATAGCCATAAAAAGCTAAATGGACAGATTGAGGGGACACACATTAATGCATTAACTTTTTAGCATTACAATTACTGTTATTTCTAAAATGTCACGATAATTATTCAATATTGAAATGTAGCAGGATGATTTAACCCTTTAACATTCAGATTCCTCTGTCAAATGTAATGCTTATTCATTCACATTGTTTTCAGTTAATCATGCATTATCTCATAGCTATGAAATTTCAATGATGTGATTGTTTATTTTTAGAATGATATTGTAAGGTAGGTGTGAGAGGCCAGATCTGGCTGGTTTAAAAATAAAACAGGTAGAATATTGTGTCCGGATATGGCTGGTTTAAAGGCTAAAGGGTTAAAGTTTGACAGTGAGTTTGACAGAGCAATGAAGTCACCAATGATAGCATAGGGCAGCCACTTCATATACATGTGTTTGCTGTAATTGAAGAGACGTTATGTTTAAGATAGTAGGTAGCCTATTTAACTATTACTCAGAGTGGTTAAAACCAATGCTATACCACTGCTTTGACCATAGGTCTCCTTAATCACAGATGTCCAGCCAGTAAAAAACCCCCCAAAAAACAGCCTTTAGTGCTACCCCATACAATCTGTCAGGTTATGGTACTTATCTTTTTTTATCTCACAATTATTATAATTGGTAAGCAACTGTATTGTTGGTTATAGCTTTCTAGTGGACCAATCAATGGCGAGAATGACAAGGGATTGTCTGTGCCACACAATAGAAAATGAATTTGCAAGAGATTTTGTTAAAAAGTACTGGTTGTTGGATTTTTCTTAATATATATTGCTGAAAAGATATACTTACATATTCTGGGGTTAAACAATAACAACAACAACAAACATGTCAAAGCCAACAAGATTAACCTATAACAGTCACTTGAACTACTAGAAATAGGAGCTGTATTCCCTACCATCTAAAAATGTAAAAAACAAAAACAAAATAAAAACAAAGCAAAATAAAAAGAAAATGGCTAAATTGGGCAATGTGGTTCATTCATTCTTTTAATACAAAAAAAAAAAAAAAGACAGAATGGTTACACCTAGAATGCCTTTGATCATAAGTCTTGTTAGTCGGAGATGATGACCTGGGGCTGAACAATAATAATAAATACAACAAAGTTATATTAGAATTTGAAGAGTACATATTAAAATAGCGATGATGACGATTCAGTTAACATCTTTTCTCTATTGACATAGGCTAGATGGGTTTACTGAGGCAGTAGATCATCACTGTATGCCCTTCCTGTCATTACTTCTTTAGTCACCTCTTACAACATGGAAAATCAACTGTAAAACAAGGTTACACTTAGTATGACTGTGACACATACAATATGACTGTGACACATACAATATGACTGTGACACATACAATATGACTGTGATACATGCAAAATGATGGGAATACATATGGTATGGCTTAGCAATGGGGTTTGACCAGGAGACATATCATGTGACTGGGATATATACAATATATAATATATTATACAATATATCTGGGGTACACATGATATCATTGGGATAAGTATGCTATCACTGGACTACACCCAGATACATGCAGTTTGACTGAGATACATATGATATGATTAAGGTATACAGTGGAACTAGGATACACAGAGTATTACTAGAGTACACACAATATTACTGGACGTTTATGATATGACTTGGATATACAATGATATGACTGAGATACATATGGTGTAATAAAGATATACAAAATGTGACTAGGATACATAAAGCTATGGCTAGGTTACACATTGTATGGCTGGGATACACAGAGTTTCACTAGGATACCCATGGTATGATTGGGACATGCTTGGTATCATAAGAATACATGCAGTGTGAACAGGGTACACATGATATAATTGGGATACATCAAGTATAACTGTGATACACACAGTATGACTGGAATATACAAGATGTGACCGGGATACATACAACACAACTAGGATATATGTAGTAGGACAGGGATATGTGTGATATGACATGGGTACATATGTATAACAGATACATGTGATATGATAGGAATATATATGCACAATATGACAGAAAGACCCATGATATAACTGGAATACTCATAGTGTATAAAGTTTTAAAAAATGACAAAGCCATTTCTTACATCAAGGCATGAGAACAAGGGAACACTCTCAATCAAGTCAGTGTACATTTTCCTTCGATTAAAAGCATCCTTTAATACAATTCTTCGAAAGGTAACTCTGTCCTGGAAAAAAAAAATGATAAATAATTAAGCACAAAATCAACAAATAACCACAAAAAGGTTAGGCAAAACTTAAATAGCTAAACTACAAATGAAACAGAAAGCATCTATATGGTTGTTTGACCTGTTAGAAAAAGCACATTTCAAAGAGAGTGTATCTGTTGCTTACATGAAACTCAAACTGATGACAGAATTTCATGCTCATGTACAAAATTGCAGCTTGTAAACATTTAACCCCCATTTAGCTGAACATTTTCAAAGTCAGGAAATTATTTGCATATTTGATTTTGCAATCATTCACTGGCATTGTGAATTCACTTTAAGGTGGCCCAATTTTATGTTTAAAGTGATATATGCTCACTTAGAATTACAAATGCTGTTGTTAGTAATTGAATAAAAACTAGTAAAGAAGACAACATATTATGGAAAGTTGTAAATTTTCCCTAATTAATAAATAGAATCTGAAACAAAAGAAGCTTTAATGAAATGTTAGTTAGCAGGATAACTAATTCATCCAAGAACACCCCTGGTCATATGAAACAAAAACCACTCTGTTCTAAAAAGTTTATGTTTAAGTAAAGGGGTGGCTGTGTGGTAAGAAGTTTGCTTCCCAACCACATGGTTCTGAGTTCTGGGTTCAGTCCCACTGTGTAGCACTTTTGGAAAATGTCTTCTACTATAGCCACAGGCTGACCAAAGCCTTGTGGATGGATTTGGTAGATGGAAACTGAAAGAAACCTGTTATATATATATGTGTGTGTGTATTTGTCCCCACCACCACTTGATAACTAGTGTTGGTTTGTTTCCATCCTCGTAACTTAGTGATTCAGCAAAAGAATCCTAAGGTTGATTCATTTGACTAAAATTCTTCAAAGCAGTGCCCCAGCATGGCCACAGTCAATTGACTGAAGCAAATGAAAATCATAAAGTATAAACCTTCTATTGTAATTTTATGGAATTTACATGTGTTGAATTATGGCTTAAACAACACTAATTTAATGCTGAAAAAGTTGTCGTATTAAATTCCTCCAAATTCTTGATTATGTTAAAAATTAATTGAAACAAGTAGACAATGTTATTCATTAAAAGTATTGGTAGGAAAAGGTTAAAATACTCAATGACAGCAATCTCTCTATCTAGCTGGAGTCAATTAGCCAGTAATAATGTGGGGAAACACTAATATCACAGCATGGCTTCTGTTACATAATACATTTAAGGGTCCATACAGGTTTAAGATTTGTACACAAGATAGACAGACAGATACATACATGCATAAAGAAAAGGGCCGTCTTAGCAGTATTGTTGCTCTGAGTAAAGAGATACTCTGGAGGTCCTATATTTATTTACTGTCAACAAACTGCAACCTACATAGATTAACAATAAGCTCTAGACTGTGAAGCTTCCCCCAAGCAACTTCACAGTGCACTCAAGCCTTAAGATGGCACACACACACACACACACACACACACACACACACACACACACACACACACACACACACACACACACACACATACAGTGCTTATGCTTTTTTTTCTCCCGTATATTCAGAAGTAGAGGAACTTTAGGTTTTTTTTACTGGTTCAAAGGTATGATCTCTAAAGTAATAGATTCCCTATTCTTCCTGTCTTCTTTCCTTCCATCTATCTTCTCTGCCCACTGATCCTGGGAGGATTGTTGAGAGATAGTCCTCAGGTACTTCCTCCATAGAGTCTTATCAAAACCACCCTTCATTAGACTTTCTGGCTGGGCTCCCAAGCATGACCAACTGAGACTACGGATTTTATCCAACCATCTTGTTCTTGGACTATGCTTAGGTTTCCTGCCAGTTGGCTCAGCTTGAAGAATGTATCTTGCAATTCTTTAATTCCATTTGTAATTAGATAATATAGTATATACACACAGGTGCAGTGTGGCTGTGTGGTAAGAAGCTTGCTTCACAACCACATGGTTCTGGATTCAGTCTCACCATATGGCACCACAGGCAAATGTCTTCTACTATAGCCTCAGGCTGACCATAGCCCTGTGAGTGGATTTGGTAGATGGAAACTGAAAGAAACCTGTTGTGTATCATCGTTATTTAATGTCAGTTTTCCATGCAGGCATACGTTGGATAATTTGACAAGAGCCGACCAATTTGAAGACTACCCCAGGCTACTGTGTCTGTTTTGGCAGGGATTTTATGGCTGGATAATCTTCCTAACATCAACCACTCTACAGAGTGGACTGAGTGCTTTTTATGTTGTATGTGTATATATATGTGTGTGTGTGTGTGTGTGTGTGTGTGTGTGTGTGTGTGTGTGTGTGTGTGTGTGTGTGTGTGTGTGTGTGTGTGTGTGTGTGTATAAAAATAAATAAATAAATAAATAAATTGTTCAATATAATGACTGAAACAAGTAACAGATAACATATACATACGAAAATCAGTGATTCAAGGTTCATGTAAATATATTCCCTTCCTATTAGTACATGTAAAAAAATTATTAAATACAAATTGGTCCCAATACTTTAAAATGAATAAAAGGAAAAAAGCACCAGTGTAATAACAAATAAATTCAACTTACTAAGGCCCATACAGAGCCTGGTGCAGAGCAGACCACTGTGGCTGCTCGTGGGACATTGTACATAAGAGCTAATTCTCCAAAAAAGCCTTGTCCATCATATTCTCCAACTTTTTTATGATGTCCATCTACTTCAACATAAACATCATACTGTCCACTGCAAATAAATTTTATAAACAGTTAGTCGTTTTTTTTTAATAAAAGAAGTTTAAAAGAAAAATGTCCATTTAAAATGAAATGTCAGATGTGATACCTTGAAAGATGAATGGTTGAAATGTTCATCCTTGAAGGGCAAACACATTTATTTGTTCACCCTTCATGGGTGAATGTTTAAAAATGAGATGTCAGATTTGGTACCTTAAAGGGTGAATGGTTGAAATGTTCATGCTTGAAGAGTGAACATTTGTATCTGTTCACCCTTCAAAGGTAAATGGTTAAAAACAGGATGTCAGATTTGGTCCCTAAAAATGTGAACGGTTTAAGATGGGATATCAGATGTGGTACATAGAGGGAATGAATCTCGGTACTTATTTCTGTACTAAACTATTGGCTTGCTTTGTTTGTTTACTTTTCCACATTGGAAACACAAATATTTAGCATTGATGATTTGGTAGAGAAATTCCTGTTCCAGTGTGCAGCTTCAGTACAAAGTTGGTTCTAACCCACTTTAATTATTCTGGTTTATGTCCACAGGAAAGTTATAAACATCATAACTTTTTGTTTGACCCACCCCCACCCCCAGAAGATGTGAGCCAAAGTAATCACCAGAAGAGGAGAAATTCAGCATTTCAGATAGAATCTTTCTACAGCCAAGCAGATCTACATCAAAACAATCAAGTCCTTCCTTTCCTCTTCACAGCATACTCATTACATTATTTGCTGATGCAGACCATCATTATTTTCCTTAGATTCTGCTATTTTATTCTGCTGAGTCTATAACAAGTGATTTCTAACAATGCAGTGATTGCAGCTCCAAGTAATGTTCTGTGTTAATGTAGCAAATACATGTTCATCACTAGCTTTTGTTTTTATTTTCTAACAATTAGTTTGATGGCTAGAGGCATTCCACTGGGTTTTTATTATGAATGTTCCAGTTTTTCCATCAATTGAATGGTCTACTCTTTGAATTAACATATGAGTATTTTGCACTCACATAGATCATTAACATCAGTGTGATATAGTGTATTAATAGGGTGGTCCCTTAAATTACATGTACAATATATCTGAAGGCTTTCAGACAGTTTCCATCTCCCCAGTTTCATTCACAAGACTTGAGTTGACTCAAAACATTTGACAAGATGCCATGGAATGAGATTGAACCTGGTACCTCATGACTGCAAAGTGAACTTCTTAACATTTTGGCCTTGCCTCTAGCCATCAAACTAATAGTTAAAAAATAAAACAAAAGCTGGTGATGAACATGTAATTGCTACATTAACACAGAATATTACTTTGAGTTGCAATCACTGCAGTGTTAAAAATCACTTGTTATAGACTCAGCAGAATCTATGTATAAAAAACCCCAGACAAACTGGATTAAGCATGCTGTGAAGAAGAAAGGACCTGAGTGTTTGGTTGAAGGCCTTCTACTTGGCTAGTGAAGGACTCTATCTGAAATGCTGAATTTCTCCTCTTCTGGGGATCACTGTGGTGCATGTCTTCTGGGGTTGGGCGGGGTGGGGTCAAATAAAAAGCTGTGATGTATAATACTAGACAATACTTTAATGATGAGTTTCTCATAAAACTGAAACATGTCCATAGATGTCACCACAACTAACAAACATCTGACTCCTTGTGGAATTCTTCATTTAGTTTTTAATTTAAATTTCTGAGTATCCTCCCTTGCTTTCTTTTACAGAAATTGTTAAATAACTTTTTTTATTACATGTGAAATTTCAATGAATTAAAAACTCTTTTTGACTCACATGAAGTGTGTGGGACTAGAATAAACTATGCACAGTGTTGTTATAATTAAAAAAGAAACGCATGATCTCACACACACACACACACACACACTACTCAGATGTTTATTACAATGCAAGTAATGAGAGTACTTAATACAAACCTGTCAATCACATAGAAGTTGTCCCCGTCATCGCCTTGATGAATCACTTTCTCTCCTTGTTCTACCTACAACAACAACAACACCAATTATTAATTATGGAAATTATTTACTTACATTTAACTGAGTGAGAATATAGACATGAAATTAATTATGAAAGGCATTGCTTTATGTCAACTGAGTCCCCTTATCATTGCTGGAGTTTCTGCTTGATTAGGGCCCATTTGCAACTAAGTAACATCAACCAATATAATATGTAGACTTTGGATGAAGCTAAACTCCATTTAAGTCTCATAGCAACACTTGAGGATTGCTGTTCTGTTATGGAGTTCACCAGTGTAGTGTTCTTGGATGTTGTTTGCTCTTTTATCCTTTGGATCTGAAGGAGCATCAGATGGTTTTGTTCTGGTTTGAGCTTGTGAGAGCTCTGATTGTAAGCATGATATCATCATCGTCATTGTTTAATAGAAGACAATTGCTCAAGTGGCTTATGCAGTGGGAGAGAACCTGAAACCATGTGGTAGGGAAGCAAACTTCTTTCCACACAACCAGTCATACCTATGCCCTATGCCATGTTATTGATAAATATTGGGTCTTTTGATTCATTTGTTGCAATACTTCAAACAATATAAACTGATTACACCAAAGCTTTCCTTTAATAATAAGATCTTCTAGTGTTAAAATTTTTTTATATCTGTTAAAATATATATAAAAAAATAATGTTAACCAATTCAATGTAACATGAGACAATGAGGTAGCTCAATACTGCTCAACCTGCTGGGAACAGCAGCCAACACCTCCCTCCATCCACAGTCTAATCCTAAAAGGGATTACACATTCAATAATGTAATCTTAGATGTATTACTTTGGAAAAGATAAAAAAAAAAAGAGTGGTTGTTCACAACTGGTACAACTCTGACAATAGACCTGTGCAATTAGTGAACTGAGATTAAACGATAAAATATTGAATCAATCAGAAACACATTTCTTAGACTATTGCAGTATAAGATAATTACCTTTCTTTCAAACATTGCATCAACAACATTCAGTAATCTTTCCTGCAATGAAAAAAAGATATCTAATTACACATGATCTCTCTAATATAAACAGCATTTACATAAATGAGTGTCACAGAACGAAAACGAGAAAAACAATTAACATCACGGTAGGTGATGAGCTACCATTTAGAAGATTAGAAGACTTTGTCAATACATAGTGTACTTTGAAAAAGTGACTCTGGTAAAGACCATATCCCACCATGCTTCATGTTCATGGCAGAATTTGAACACAATGATGCAAGCTAAAAACCAGTCATCAATTACAGAATGTGGTAGTTTGCTAACTCAAGGAACCTATTCACAGATTTCTTTAAAAAAATGTTTATTGCTTAGTAAAGAGAAAAGGGAAATGTCCATAAACTTTTACAGAGCCTCTAAAAATGATGAGAAAAGGAAGAAAGAGGTCCTAAAATTAGAGGCCTGGTTTGAATGCTTTACTACAGAATGAACCTTATTAATGGACCAAGTAGTGAGTTAAACTAGATGATGAATTAAGTTTATCACTTAAACAGGTCATGCAGAGTACACTAGTATAATTAATAACTTTGTGCTGTAAATGGAAGGGAAGCATGAACAGAGATGAATCTGCAACACAGTTTTGATTCCTTGTTATGGTTATTTCATGTGTATTGTTAAAGCTCTTCAGAAAGGTATGAATATTGCAGCATACAATTTCCTTTATAGTTTTGATGTCTCATACTTCCGTAAAAAATCAGCAAGTGGTGTGTATGTAGCTAAGAGCTTAAACACACACACACACACATATAAGCCAAGAGCAGGAATAAATACTGTACAACATCCTGTTCGATGCTCTAATGATTCCACTACTCCACCACTATCTTAGACACATTTTACCAGCTCCAGAAAGACAAAAGGCAGAGTTGGTTTCAGTGGGATTTCAATTCAAAATGCAAGGTGCTGGAATGAATACTATTGGGAATTTTGTCCAACACTCTAATGCTCTTGCTAATTCATCAACTAACTTGGTTCCAATTTAGAGTGTTGTCGCTGCTTGGCTCCCAATCAGTTCTATGATCAAACTAACTACAGCTATGATCACCTTAGTCATTTATAAGTCTACCTCATCCAATGTGTTTCATTTTTTTAAAGATGGTACGGATTTTAGGAACATTTGGTTACTATTTCTAGCATGTAAAGCAACCATATTCCCACTGTTGTTTGTTTGCCTAATAACGATGCTGTTAAATAAATGTAACAGTACCATTATATAAAGGCTATTATCATTACATTGTGAGTGAGTGAGTGAGTGAGTGAGTGAGTGAGTGAGTGAGTGAGTGAGTGAGTGAGTGAGTGAGTGAGTGAGTGAGTGAGTGAGTGAGTGAGTGAGTGAGTGAGTGAGTGAGTGAGTGAGTGAGTGAGTGAGTGAGTGAGTGAGTGAGTGAGTGAGTGAGTGAGTGAGTGAGTGAGTGAGTGAGTGAGTGAGTGAGTGAGTGAGTGAGTGAGTGAGTGAGTGTTCTCTTGATTCAGACTACAGTCCAACTAAAAACGTAAGTGGAAGTAGTAATACAGTACAAATATACTGACCAACACAAGTTCCATTTTTAAATTTTCAATGTGATGTCACATTTTAAGCAAAGGAATGATTGCCTTAGAATAAAAAGTCCACTCTCCCCAAATCTTTCTTTTAATATTTTTTGAGAAAGTAGACCATTAAAATATTTCAACATCTCTACCAAGATTTGGGTTAGGGTTAGGGGATATTGTTTTGTTCTTTCTTAGAACATCCCAGTTAATTAATAGTTCAAGAGCTCAGAGGCGCTGATATATTTAGAAAAACAAAATTCAACTTACTTCATTGATAACCATTCTTTTATTGGAAAAATTACAATAAAACAAATAGAATATTGCATCACCGCTTAAAAGTGAACAGTGCAGTGGTTTCTCCAATATTAAAAAAAAAAAAAAAAAAAGAAAAAATACACCAATTCTGGTTTCAAATTTCAAGTTTCCTGAATGTTCTTCAAAATAATGCTTCCAGGACTAGAGTTATTATTATTATTAATTGAATGAAACAAAATAGAACATTAAAGGATAAAATGAAATAAATTAGAAAAATGCTGTTTGTGCATTCAAGAACATTTTGATTTTAAGTTTGCTGTATTGTCTTTATAACATGTTTAGCAGTCAGCTGTTAATTTTCCCAGGTTCAGGCATCTATAACAAAGTATTGACATTGTTTTTCATTTATAAATATAAAATTCTTATATTTTTGCTTTTGAAAAAGGAAAATAAGAAAAAGAATAAGAAGAAAATAGAGGTAGAATCTGTATTTTAGATTTGAAAGATAGAAGAAAAAGATTTTTTTCAATTACTTACTGGCTCCAAATTTCTAAACAGCAAAATATTCTTTGTTGCCTCATTCAATCGTTTCCTTTGTTCATCATTTTTAGGATGTATTACCTGAACAGTGAATAGCAAAAATCCCAACTCATTATAAGCTATACAAGTACAAACACCTTCATACAAAAATACATTCTTGAACATATAATAAATAATTTTCTAAACAATATGTTATCTCTGTACAGTATTAAGAAATCTTGGGTTTATAAAAGGATATTTCTGAGATTTTTCTTTATGATTCTTTCTTTTAAAGCTAGAAGGAGGTTATAGTTAGTATATTCTATATATTTCAAACAATAATTTAGTCCCACCCCTGTCATGGTTGCTGACTGATTCAGAGTAAAGATTCAATAAACATTGAAACAGTTTGAAAGAAAACAACTTGAAGATGTCCATCAGGCAAGAAAAATCTGTTGATGCTTTTGAAGTATTATGACTACATTTTTAAGTCCATATGCATTTTCAATTTTATTGTGGCACATGAGATGCACCATTTTGAGCGTGGCCGTTGCCAGTACCGCCTGACTGGCTCCTGTAGGATTTTCGAGCGAGATCGTTGCCAGTGCCCCTGGACTGGCTTGTGCGGGTGGCACATAAAAGACACCATTTCGAGCGTGGCCGTTTTCGTGCGGGTGACACGTAAAAGCACCCACTACACTCTCTGAGTGGTTGGCGTTAGGAAGGGCATCCAGCTGTAGAAACTCTGCCAAATCAGACTGGAGCCTGGTGTTGCCATCCGGTTTCACCAGTCCTCAGTCAAATCGTCCAACCCATGCTAGCATGGAAAGCGGACGTTAAACGATGATGATGATGAATGGTGGTTGTTAATCTGGAAGAATAAATTTTATGTGGTTGAATAGAAGGTGCCATAAGAAAGCACTCATGTTATTTGTAGGAGAAACCTTAAATCTAGACAAAGCTGTTTAGCAGTATGGGTGCTTTTCATGTGTCAGCAACCTGGGTACTTTTTACTTGGTACTGGCACAGGCACTTATTGTGTGGCACCAACACGGATGCTTTTTTCTTGGCACCAAAATGGGTGTTTTTATATAGCACCCCTGCAAGTTTGCAAGACAAGGACCTCTCAGCTAAGAGAGAGAGAGAGTGGAACCAAGAGATTAGAGTATGACAGAGGTAGCCCTCTTATTACTGAGGTCATACTTGGCTCTTATGTATCCATAGCTTGCATTAGGTACACTGTTTGGAATTTCTACCAACATCTTTCTTATTGAGAATTAAGTAGGGCCATCTCCCTGAAGAGATTTGTGATTTGTCTGTTTTCCTACTTGCTAGGATTTTTGGTCTTTGTTAAATTAACTCTAAGGCCCTTAGATTCCAGACCTTGCTTCCACATCTGCAATTTCTCTTCTTGTGTGGAAGCATGACTGTGTTGTTAAAAGGTTTGCTTAGCAACCACATGGTTTTGGGTTCCATCCCACTGCACGGCACCTTTAATAAATATCTTTTATTTTAGTCTTGGGATAACCAATACCTTGCGAGTGAAATTTGTTTGATAAAAACTGTGTGAAGGCTTTCACATATTCATATATGTCTCTCCAACTCATTCTGCATGAAAAAACGGACATGTTTTTTTCACACAGAATGGGTTAGACAGACACTTTAAATATATAGATGTGTGTTTCTCTCCACATAGCTTCACATTGACACTGCTGCTTAGGTAGTGGAGACATTTGTTTATATCCTGTAGCATTGTGGCTTGACACACAAAAACCAGTGGAATAAAACACCTTACTTAAAAGTAAATAAGAATTGGCACAAGAAAGGGGCATCTGAACAAAGGATATTGCCAGAAAATGCTTGTTCAAGTCCAACCAGCATCAAAATGCAGAAATAGAAATGCAATGAAACAAGTTGAATATTAATGAATAAACTAGATGTGAAACACATGCATATATCTATATTGAATATAATTTTAGAATATGTCCTCCCAGATGTTTTGTTTCATGCTGTTCATGACTGGTATAGAGCATTTTGAAAATATAAAATATACAACTATACAATCTTAAAACATCAAAGAGTTTGAAAAATTATCTTTACTACAAACACTTTTACTTGTTTCAGTCATTTGACTGTGGCCATGTGGGAGCACCGTCTTTAGTCGAGCAAATCGACCCCAGGACTTATTCTTTGTAAGCCTAGTACTTATTCTATCGGTCTCTTTTGCTGAACCGCTAAGTTATGGGGACGTAAACACACCAGCATCGGTTGTCAAGCGATGTTGGGGGGGGGGGGCAAACACAGACACACAAACATACACACACACACATATATACATATATACGACAGGCTTCTTTCAGTTTCTGTCTACCAAATCCACTCACAAGGCTTTGGTCGGCCTGAGGCTATAGTAGAAGACACTTGCCCAAAGTGCCATGCAGTGGGACTGAACCCGGAACCATGTGGTAGGTAAGCAAGCTACTTACCACACAGCCACTCCTGCACACCATTTATGTACCCTACCACCCACCAGGCTCTGCACTAATCAATATACTGAGTTCTTCTTTCCTAGAATGTTGGCCCTTTAGAACTCCCTCTCAACTATTTCTTTACTGCAGATATCTACTTGTAGTAGATCAAGCAGATTGTTAATGGTATCAATCTCACCATTCTCAGATGACCTGCAAAAGCCATGGACAATATACCTATTTCTGGAAAAAAAAAAAAAAAGAAATTACCTAACACTCTCCTTCCATCCCACGTTCTCCAAATCCATACAAAATTCTGCTAAATTACAGTTATGGCCAAAAAAAGAAATTCAGTTACCATTATGTTTTTATATGTTTAATCTATCTTAGTATTCTACTGTCAATCTAGTGTCTGAAAATTCAGCTAAAGGAATGAAATATTGAAAAAGTTACATTTCAGATGTTAAGAACTAGTATAAAAATAAACAGAAAAGTAAAAAGTGGGAGTATTTTCCTAAAGCGGTATTAGTAGAGAACTTAATCTAAAACTGATTTTGATAAAAAAACTAAATGCCTTGGGCTGTGGTTGACTTTACAATTTCTGGATGGTTAGTCAAGTACATGAACTTCTTGGTCAAGTAGTTAATGTTTGATAGAAGAAATAATGGAAGTTGAGATAGATATTATAACAGTGGTTCTTCATAAAATGTCAAAAAACGGAAGGAGTTGGTGACCTTTGCTAGAAAGATTCTGCCTTCAACTGAAGCTTGTAATAGTCATGTAAAGAAGTCTCCCACACTGAACAAGTGTTGAATTACTTACAGTCAAATAATTACTATTTTAGTTTAGTCCTAAATCTTCAGTCATGATCAAAGGCATTCTTCTTGTAACTGTCGCATCTTTTGTGTGTTTGGCCTGGTGGTTACAGTGTTGGGCTCATGATCATAAAGTTGTGGGTTTGATTCCTAGATTTGGTAATGCATTATATCATGGAGCAAGGTACTCCCCCATTTCAAGTTTCACAGTAATGACAATGATGTAGCCTTGGCTTCAATCCCAACAATGCATAGCACCTTGGACAAGTGTCTTATGCCACAACCTCACCTTACAAGTAAAATATGGTAGATGGAAACTGTGGGACATTTTAGTGGGACTGTTCACTTCTTGGGTGGTTCATATATAATCAGTTGCTCTGTTAAACACCACCACCTGGCTTTTGGCTGCTTTGATGAAGTCCATGGCTGAAAGCATTCAGGCCAGATCTCTGCCAGAGGATAACTTCTTCCCTTCCAGTCTCCTACCTGTCTTGGAGGTGCTGAAAAGGGCTAATGGGCACTGACCTTCCTCTTCTAAGCAATTTAAAGCAACATCAGCAAGCATAAACTGTTGTAGTAAATATATATCTAATATAAAAGACAATTGAAAAAGTTGGACTCAAACACTATGTCTGCTATAAACCATATATCTGCTTTAATGTCTACACCAAAGTGACATTACAACTTTGACCAACCAAATTAAAAGACTTAAAGTAAGTAACTATGACAACATATGTCAGAGGAATTCAACAAGGATTTCAGTTCACACTATATCAAAGTATGGTATTACATATATCTAATTTAGAAAATAAAAAAAAATTTGTAAAGTTGTCTGAGGACCTCAAATCTCACATCTGCTGGGCTAACCATCACATTGAAAGAAACATCACAACATTGACTGTTCAGATTAAAAGACTTATTAAATATATGTAATTAATTTTTAATTGTAATTTTGTAGCTTTCTTACTTTTACTTCTTCCTCCCCTTGATCTTGTTCTGGATCATAAGCTTCAGCACAAACTGAAAGAACAGACAAATAAATAAATCAGCCAATCAATAAATAAAAGTGTGTATGTGTGTGTGTGATTTATAACAAACAGGAACAAACAAGTGAAAAAAACAAACTCAAAGGAAGCTCAATTTTCTCACCACTCCCACTTTTTGTTTACTATATTAATTTGAATAATTGTTTCTAATTTAGGCACAAAGCCAGCAATTTTGAGGTAGGTGCTTAGCTAATATATCAACTCCAGTACTTGACTGATACTTTATTTTAGTGAATATTGGAAAATAAACGGCAAATTTGGTCATAGCAGCATTTGGACTCAGAATGTAAAGAATCCACAAATACCTGAAAGTATTTTGTTTTACACACTTTCCATTTCAAATATGTGACCCTTATTTTTGTACTGAAAAGTCAGTAATATATTTTATCTCCTTATCTTTTGTTTTATACTTGAGTATAACACTACCCACTCCCTAGTTTCACTTCAGATGCTTTGCATTAGATTTCTTACATATTACACAAGTAAATGCAATATATTGATGGAAAACAATATTGATCAGGAAGAAGCATATAAATCAATGGCTTCTCTCACTGTGATGTGTTTTTGCTGTTAATATTTAAAAAATTTGTGCTAGTGTTTTGCTTTGTTCTTCAACCCAAGGTCATTAACCTTGATTGAACAAACCTATGATAAAAAACATCCTGGTAATGGCATTCTTTTAGTTTTCATGGTAATGGTAGTGGTGTGTATGCGTGTGTGAGGGTGTGTGTAATTCTAGGATTACTCTGTAGATTTGAAAAATTTGGCAAAAACGATAAGATAGACTGGCAATGTTTTTTATACTGCTGTAACATACCAGTAACACACTCAGATAGTTCTGATAAACCATAGACCATTGGTTTACAAAAAATTGAGAAAACCCACCCACCACAACAGAATTGATATCTCAAAACCAAAGTGCCACATAAAATGCATTGGTGTAGATGGTGCTGGTGCCACACAAAAAGTACTGGTGATGGTGTCATGTAAAAAGTACCCACCACACTCTGTAAAGTGGTTGGCATTAGGAAGGGCACCCAGCTGTAGAAACCAAGTTAAAACAAGCAATAGAACCTGGTACGACCCCCATTCTTGCCAGTTCCTGTCAAACTGTCCAACCCATGGCAGCACAGAAAATAGGCATTAAATGTTGATGATGGTGATGGTGATTATGAGCCTTGAGCACTGTCAAAAGAAATGAATAATTAATGAAGTTTGCAGTAGTCTTAATCACGTAAAATCTTGTTTAAAAGAAGAAAAATGTTGAAATAATTGTTCAAACATCAAAAAATAAAACATAACTAAAACATAAAATAACTTTCCACAGAATTGTCAGAGCAATGGAAAAAATGCCTTGCAGTATTTGTTGTGAGTTATCATTCCCAATTGAAATCCTGCCAAAGTCAACTTGGCTTTTCATCTTATCAGGGTCAATAAATTATGTTCTAGTCATGTACTGGGGTGAATTTAATCAACCTCTTCTCCAAATTTCAGGCCTTGTCCCTATATTAGAAGCAATTATTATAATGGAGAAATATTCAGCAGAGAAGTCGTAATGTAGTGTAATATATTTTGTCCTTCCATGTTTGGAGTTCAAATCCTCCAAGAATTGACTTTGTTTTCCTGCTCTTGAAAGTCAGTAAGAGAATATAATTTTAGGTATTTAATAAGATGACATAACTGTAGATAATAAAATTGTGATAGATCTTCCTTTTTTGGTTTCAACATTGAAGTCAATCAACTGTATGCTCAACTTTTTAAATTAACATGTAAGTAATTGTCTATTTTACAGACATGTACTTTTTATGTAATTCCTCAACTGAAATCAGTGTGACACAACATATGACAATATTTGATCATTAAATGAAGGCAGCAGGCTGGCAGAATCGTTAGCATGCCGGGTGGAAGCTTAGCAGTATTTTGTCTGTCTTTACGTTCTGAATTCAAATTCCGCCAAGGTTGATTTTGCCTTTCATCCTTTCAGGGTCGATAAATTAAGTACCAGTTGCATACTGGGGCCGATCTAATTGACTGGTGCCCCCTCCCCCAAAAATTTCGGGCCTTGTGCCTACAGTAGGAAAGAATATTTAATCATTAAGTTATAAATATACTCCATCTGATATGTTTCCACTCACAAGGATTCAGCCCAAGGCTATGGTAAAAACAGCTGTCTAGGGAGGGTGAACCTGGGACCTCACGGTTGTGAAACTAGCTTCTTAACCACTTAACCATGTCTTCTATATAATACTGGTGGTGTTGTGGCTATGTTAAGAAATCATTATTGATTCTTTGTATAGGTAAAGTCTCCAATTTAAATGAGGGTAAAGTTGTTTATATTGATTCCTGTATTTGACTATTACTTATTTTATTAATCCCACCCCTACAAGGAGGAAAGGCAAAATTGAACTCTCATTTTATCAGCTTCAATTAATATGGTAAATATAATCAACTATACACCAAGTTGAGATATAAATATTGCAAATGGAAATATGTTTTAAAGACCCAGTGAGGTGGGTATGATGCATTGGTCAAGTATATAAGATGGTAGCCATGAGCTTGAAGAGTTGTGAGAGCATAGAAAAGATGCCTTGTGATATTTGTTCTGCCTCTCAGCATTGTGTGTTCAAATCTCATTAAGGTCAAAGTTGCCTTTCATCCCTCCTGAGTCAATAAATAAAGTTCCAATTTTGGGTGGTAGACTAGCAGAATTGTTAGAGCATTAGATAAGATGTCTTCTTCTTCACTGAAATATAGATATACTGGCTGACCCCTTGCTGTCAAAAATGACAGCTAATTGTAGTATATTATATATAAAAAGGGTATGAAAAGGTGAAAAAAATCAAACAATGTTTCAACTCTGTGTGAGTATGTGTGTGTGTTTTTGTGCATGTGCATGCATGTGTGTATATGTATACATTTATATGTAGGAGTAGCACAATCTGTAGCAAATGCAGTTTTCTATACTTTGTCACAGCCCACTTCCTTCCTTTTTAAGTGTGTCTGTTTATATATATATGTATAAATGCATGTGTGTTTGTAATTCTATTTTCTATGTATCTTTCTAAATAAACATACACAAACACATATACACTCACTCAAATATATAAATATATTTTACACAAACACACACATACACTCATACACAAACAAACATTCACATTCCTCACTTTTACACACACAGACACAGATACTCACAGAGTTGAAGTGCTGTTTGATTTTTGTTTCACCGTTAACTTTTCACCATCCCACTTCCATCGGTGGATCACCCCTTGCTTTCTCATTCATATGTTGTGACGGAGAAATACACAAGACTATTATTATAGTAGATTATTATAGTAGAAGATACATGATGCTCTCTTCACCACTTCCTCTCTCTCGTTGCTATTACTTTCTCTCACTCCCTCTCAGTCATGGCTATTACTCTCACTACTTCTCCTTCACTGAATTACTATTTTCCCTCCCCTCCCTTCACCATTCACTCCTACTGTGTGATTTTGTGTATGTGTATATATATATATATATATATATATATATATACACACACAAATATATATAAACACTACGCTCATTATTATATTAGAAGATATTTATATTCGGGAAAGAAATATGTCAAAGGTAAAGCAATGTTTAAATAAAAGAAACACTTAACAGAACAAAATACATATCAATTTTTACCTTGTTCTTTTTTTTTTTCAGTTCTATATACAATATTGTATACAACATTCTCCAAATAAGAAATTTTGATAATCTAACGATGTCTGTGTAGGATACATTTTTCTTGAATTTAGCAGTTAACAGAATTTGAATGTCTGTGACATCCTCTTGATTTAGCAAATTGACTGTGATCAGTAGAAATCTTTAAATGTGGTGAATCTCCAACTTATAACACGAGAACAATGTAGTAGGGAAATAAATGCTATATTTTGTTAAGCTTTTCTCTTGAATATTTTTGTTTATTGATAGCGAATGCATGTCTGACAGGGAATTAATGCTGTCTTAAAGAGAAGGGAACATCTGCATTGGATGGTTGCAGGCTGATATATCCTGCATCAATAACAATAGTCTTTTTTTCTTTTTACTACAGACATAAGGCCTGAAATTTGAGGGGCTGGGATTAGTCAGTTACATCAACCCCAATGCTCAACTAGCCCTTACTTTATCAACCCCAAATTAAAAGATTTAATCGAGAGAGAGAGAGAGAGAGAGAGAAATAGAAAGAAAGAGAAAAAGAAAATTTAAAAAGGCTGAAAGAGGGAGAGACAAAGAAAGAGAAAGAAAATGGAGAAAAGAGGGAAAGAGCAGGAAAAAGGAAAGAGAAATAGACAGACTGATAACCATAGATGGCTAGTTATACACAAGGGTTGGTCAAAATAATGGAAACACCTTAAAATTTCAAACAAATTTATTTTAATATGGGGTAGGACCGCCTTTTACAGTAATTACAGCTTGAATTCTACGAGGTATGGACTCGTACAAAGTTTGAACTGTTTCCAAAGGAATTTTTGTCCATTCTTCAGCTAAAACTATCTCCCATACTTGTAGTGATGATGGTGGAGGATATCGCCTCCTTACTTGTTTTTCTAAAATGCACCATAAATGTTCAATAATATTGAGATCTGGGAACTGTGGTGGCCAGATAAGATGTTCAACTTCACTAGAATGTTCCTCGTGCCATTTGGTAACAATTTTAGCAGTGTGAATTGATGCATTATCATCCTGAAAGATTGCGTTTCCCTCCAGAAACAGTTTCGCAACTACCGGATGAATTTGATCAGATAAAATGCTTAAATAGTCTTGACTATTAATTCTGCCATGAAGAGAAACCATTGGGCCGGTGGATTTCCAAGATATAGCCCCCCAGATCATCACAGATCCTCCTCCATGTTTAACAGTTGGAAGAAGGCAGTCTGGGTCAAATGCTTCTTTTGGCTGTCTCTACACATATACTCGGCTGGTGATTGGAAATAAGGTAAAGGATGACTCGTCCAAGAAAATAACATTCTTCCACTGCTTTAGGGACCCCTGCAGATAAATCAATAGCTAACTACCTTGCTATATACACAAATAACATTCCTTATTTTTTTAAACTTGTATATCTTTTACTTGTTTCAGTCATTGAACTTCAGCTGTGCCAGAAGACTATCTTGAAGTGTTTATTTGAACAAATTGACCCTAGTACTTATTTTCTAAAAGCTCAGTACTTATTTGCTCAATCTCTTCTGCCAAACTGCTGAGTTATGGGGATGAAAACAAACAAGTAGTGGTGTAGAACAAAGACACAAACTTTTATATATATATATATATACACACACACGAGGGGTGTCTGAAAAGTTTTGAGCCTAACCTAGAATCGGGGCTGCTATATAGTTGAAACAATTTTTTCTGGTAACTACAGTCTTTTCGGAGTAGTCTTGCTCATTTTCATGATTCTGATATTTAAAATTTTTTTTGTTGCAGATTTTTGAATAAACAAGCTTCGAATTTACAAGGAAAATGGAGAAAGCTGAGTATCATGCTGTCATAAAGTACCTTCATTTGAAAGGCATGACTCCATCAGAAATCCATGAAGATATGGCGAGAACCTTAACAGACAATGCTCCTTCATATGCAACAGTCAAAGGTTGGGTAAATGAATTCAAGCATAGCAGGGAGAGTGTGGAAGATGATCCAAGATCAGGGATACCTCCAACTGCAACCACCAAGGACAACCTTGACCTTGCATGATCGCTGAATATCATGTCGTCAGATAGCCGAGAGACTGGGCATCTCAACTGAAAGAGCAGACAATATTGTGACAAAAGAACTTGGGTTCTCAAAGGTTTTTGCAAGGAGGGTCCCTCGCCTTTTGAATCCTGAACAGAAACGTACCAGGTGCACTTTGTCCACGAGCAATCTGGAACTGTTTGAAGCTGATGAAGAGAATTTTCTTGCTTGTTTCATTACTATGGACGAAAGTTGGGTCCATCACTACCAGCCTGAAACCAAAGAACAATCAAAGCAGTGGAAGCACACATCTTCTCCTACCCCAAAGTAGGCCAGGGTCATTCCTTCAGCTAGCAAGGTCATGGGGTCTGTATTTTTGGATTCTGAAGGTGTCTTGCTGATCGATTACCTTGAAAAGGGTCACACCATGACAGGGCTATATTATTCTCAGCTACTGAAACGCCTCCGAGAAGCATTCAAAGAGAAAAGGCGGGGACTGCTCACCAGAGGAGTTCTTTTTCATCACGACAATGCTCCAGCCCACACCTCAGTGGTTGCCATGGCAACAATTCGTGATTGTGGATACGAACTTGTTCCCCATCCGCCTTATTCACCAGACTTAGCCCCCTCTGACTTTCATCTATTTCCAAAAATGAAAAATGCCCTGGCTGGTCGCCAACTTGCCAATGACAATGACATCATAGACGCTGTAGGAAGTTTCTTGGAGGCCCAAACAAAAGAGTTCTTCTACGCCGGAATAATGGTGCTTCAGCACTGCTGGAGAAAGTGTTCAGCAATCGAGGGGGACTATGTTGAAAAATAAATCATCAGAAGTCTTGTACCATGTGTTGTTTTTTTGAGGCTCAAGACTTTTCAGACACCCCTCGTAAACCTAATGCTGGTATTTGTTAACGTTTATTTTTAATACCTTTCTCGCTGTATTGTGTGTCTGTGATTTTATTTTTGATCTTCTATATAAATGAAGATATTTCCTCCATTTGGCTGCTTTTCTTTCTACAAAACAAGAAGTTACATTGCAGAACTGTTATTTTAACGAATTGTATCTATTTATCACCTGATGAGATACATCTCCACCACTGGATATCCTGAACCAGTTGTTGAGTGTCTCACCCATGTGGGATCGATGCTAGATGTGAAACAATTGTTGTTAGAAACAATTGTTGTGATTAATAATAAATTCTCACATATTCCATCTTATATCTTTCATTTGCCATATATATATATATATATATATATACATTTATTAAAGATAAATAGACAAGGCAGAATGTACCAAAACCAAAAAATTTATTACCACAACACAATTGTTTCATCTTCAAAGTGCATTACTCCCTTGTGGGTATAGAACAAATGCAATAACACCAGATGCAACGCACAGTGTATAGAAGACTCCTCGGATGGGATAATATAGTTTTAGCTGGGAGATTTACATTTCGTTTTCACTGTATTGAGAGATTTTAGCAGTTAGACAGATGCACAGACAAACAGACGTGCACATCAATAAGTTTATTCTTGGGTACATGCAAGTATACATTACATGTATGCATGCCAGCCAATCACATCTGCACACAGTTATACATCATCATCATCATCATCATCGTTTAACGTCTGCTTTCCATGCTAGCATGGGTTGGACGATTTGACTGAGGACTGGTGAAACCGGATGGCAACACCAGGCTCCAGTCTGATTTGGCAGAGTTTCTACAGCTGGATGCCCTTCCTAACGCCAACCACTCAGAGAGTGTAGTGGGTGCTTTTACGTGTCACCCGCACGAAAACGGCCACGCTCGAAATGGTGTCTTTTATACATACATACATACATATATATATATATATAT